>NC_081845.1:77950062-78250062 GCF_963259705.1 Myotis daubentonii | reverse complement strand
GACCTGCAGGGCTCCGCGGGCGGCGCACGAGAAAGGGCACCCCCTCCCCAGTCTCGCTCACCTCGAACATAAGCCCTATGAGGACGCAGAGCACCAGGCAGAAGCCGATGTCCGCATGGTTGTGGATGACGAACTCCTGGCTGAAGAGCGGGTAACTTTTCGTCCTCCTGCGGAAAGCCATGGCAGCGGGCGCGCAGCGGCCGGCGGGCCCCGCACCCTGCGCTCACGAGCCGCCGCGCAAACTTGCCCAGCCCCGGCCCGCTCCGCCCGCCGGCCCGCAGCCCGCTCGCCCTCCCGCCAGCCGGCCTAGCGCCCGACAACTTCTGGGGCCCGCCCCCTTCCTCCGCCCGCCCCCGCCCCGCCGCCCGGAACCGCCCCCGGCCGCAGCCCCCTCCCCACCCGCGGCCGCACTCGGCGCGCCGGGCTCCAGGCGGCCCCGCCCCCGCGCGCTTAACCCTCGCGCCGCCGCGGACGCTCCGGGGGCGGAGCCGGCGGGCGAGGCCTGGGTTCCCCTCGCCCCGGGCCCGCCTCGCCGCAGGCCGCCCGCGCCCCGCGCCCCGCGCCCCGCCGCATTCCTGGTGCTGCGGCCCGCCGGCCCCGCGCGCACGCAGCAGGCCGCGGGGGGCGCGGACGCCCGGCCTGTCCTGACCCGACAGGAAGTGGGCCTGGGTTTCCCGGTCCCGGCGCCCGCTCCTTCCTCCGCGGGAGGGAAGGCCCGGGAGGCCGCGGGGCCGCCGGAGACTCCGGGGTTGTGGGCCGCAGCCCTGGGCGCTGAGAGCGGCGCCCGTTCGGTGGAGGGAGGGAAGCTGCAATGCCGGCCTTCTCGCTGGCCATGGCGCTCTGCATGGACAATAAATGGATGGACAGTTGACCGAGTGTTCATGGAGCTGGCAGGGGCCGGGCACGGTTCATCGTGCTGGGGTTAGGCAGCAAACAAAAAAAGACCCTGCCCTGGGGGAGCCTTGGTTCCAAATTGGGCAAGTGAATGGGTGGGTGCAGTTTTTTTTTGGTTTGTTTTTTGGTGGGTGCAGTTTTGCTCTCACTTTTGAGACCCTTGCACTCGTGTACGTTAGTTTTACACGTCTTACCCAAAGTCTTCCTTCAATATTAACTGATCTGCAGAAGTGGAAGAATAAACAGTGAAGGACTTTCTCATTGCAAGTCTCTATTTAATAGTGTGTTTTTAAAACCCTCTGGGAAAGCACAAAAAGTATTTTAATAAATGAATTTATATTGGCAAATATTGGATTTATTCCCACCAGTAATGGAGTAAACTAATCACTTTTTAGATGTACAAAAACACAATATGAAAACAAGAACTATCAAATCCTTATTCATTCTTTTATTAAAGTCTATAGTTATTTCACTTCTAAGTAAATATGATTTCTTAAAAATGGTACAGTATGAAATGTGATTGAGACGGGTTCCTAGATAAATCTTACATCTTAAGTTTCTTGACTCCTCAGTAATTAGCACACTGCCTTTGGTCTCTAACTTAAGGGAATGGGAGAGGGAAGCTTCTGTTGGACTAAACTTCATTTAACTTCAAGATCGACCTTTCTTACAGTTGGACCTTAGTGTTATCAAGAATAGAAAGATCAAGAACTCCGGAGCATCTCTCAAATTTTCCATCTGAGCTTAAATCAATCAGGAGACTTTGGCTCAAAATAAATGATAAAGATTTATTCAAGGGCCTTGGCATTCACAAACTAGACACACAATTGAGCAATACCCAGAGTGTTCCTAAAGAGGAAAGAAAAGCTGAGGGTTTTTAAAGTAAAAAAATACATTTTTAAAAACATATTTTTATTGATTTCAGAGAAGAAGGAAGAGGGAGAGAGAGACAGAAACATCAGTGATGAGCGAGAACCATCAATCATGTGCCCTGACCGGGAATCAAACCATGACCTCTTGATTCATCGGTCAACACTTAACCACTGAGCCACACTGGCTGGGCTAAAAAATACATTTTTGAGAAGAATCAACCCTGCATTCTTAGCCTCTGGAATAGTCATCCCCGAGATCAGCGATTTCCAACCTTTTTCATCTCTAGCACACGTAAATTACTAAAATTCTGCGGCACACCAAAAATTACCTTTTTTGCTAGTCTGACAAAAAGAAAAGTATAATTTTGGTTCATTTACACCGGATGGCTATTGTTGTGTTGTCTGTTGTCATTTTTTTAAAGTTAATTTTTAGAGAGAGAAGAAGGGAGACAGAGAGTGAGAAAAATCAAAGTGAGAGCAAAACATCAACTGGTTGCCTCCTACGCACCTCCCCACTGGGAATCAAGTCCGAAACCTAGGTATGTGCCCTGGCAAGGGAATGGAACCCATAACCCTCATTGGCGTTTTTAATTTGATAATCTAAGGGGAAAAAAGGTCAACACCCCTGACTAAATAGTCGGGTATTGCATGTTTAAAAATTCTTGCGGCACACCATTTGAAAATGACTACTCTAGATGATGGGTGGCTGGATGATGGATGTAGAGTGGTCTGGACATGTGAATATTCGTTCCTTAGTCCTCCAGGGGGTGATCAGAGGGTTATCAGCAGATTTCATGTATATCCAGGCATTGATGCAGGACGGGAACGATCAACAGGTGGCTCGTTAAAACAAAAATAGAATCCTTTTCTCATACCTCAAACTACATTTTAGTAATTCAGCAGATGGACTATAGTGACTCCATTTTATTTCTCCACTCTATTCCTGAGTATTCAAATTTTCAAACGGCAGCCACATCTATTAGGCTGAACCCTATGAAATCGGTTTCATTACAGATCAATACTGGAATACCAGCATTTTAGATGATTCAACCTAATAGTTACCTAGTGTTACCAATAACTATTTGTAAAGGATGCTGTAGTGGGAATTTCTTGCAAAAGATAGGGATGTTGTCAACCTCCTAAGATTAAGAGTTTAGGCTGAAAGTCCTGGGAGACAGGTATTACACCTCCACGTTCATAAATGAGAAATGTGAAGTAAAGGGAATGGCTTATTCTGCGCTCATACTGCTGACTGTCAGCCCTAGGCCCTTTCAAATATTATTGAACAGTTAGACATAGGTTTCTCAGATGCATGGTTTGATATTTCACTACCTGAAACCCCATGGAGGAAGTATTAAATGCCTACTTCAGCCATCACAGCCATCTTGACACTCTAGTTTCAAAACCATCTCCAATCCCAAATGGAAATTAACAGTCCAGAAAAAAAAAAATGAACACTTCACAAAGAACAGTTTAATAAGGATCAAAGGAAGATGAATTATTTCAGAGGCATTTCAAGAGTTAATTTATTGGATTTGGTGACTGCTTTACTATAAGAAACTAGAGGCCCAGTGCATGAAATTCATGTATGGGTAGGGTCCCTAGGCCTGGCCAGCGATAAGGGCCAATCTGTTGGGCAACCAGCTGGGTGATGGGGGGGGGGGGGGGAAGAAGGGGGCCTGCTGGCACCTGCCTTGGCCAGCCTGATGCTGCCTGCTCACTGGCCAGCCCGGCCTCCTGCCACTGCTACCGGTCACCTCCCTCTGCGGGGCAACCAGTGGGGCAATGGGGGGGGGGGGAGGCACTGGTACCCACCTTGACTGGCCTGGGACCTGTGGGCAGCTCCTGTGTTGAGTGTCTGCCCTCTTGTGGTCAGTGCGTGTCATAGTAACTGGTCATTTCCACCATTCAGTCAATTTGCATATTAGGCTTTTATTATATAGAACATGGGAGTTAGAGGAGACAAGTTTTTAGGCCAGCATGACATAAAAGATGGTGTGACCATGAAAAAAAATTGGAATGACAAAGAAAGAGTAGGCATAAGAGAAGAGAAGATGACCTGCTTGAATAAGCTGGGCTTGAGGAGTCACAGGACATCCAAATCAACTCTTTCACAGGTCAGCTGGAAGCTGTGGGATTAGAATTAGGGAGGAAAAACCAGAATGAAAGGTATTTGTGGTCCATCTACAATGGGACTGTTGAAGCCATGAGCTTAAGTGTTCCCCGGTGAATGAGCAAAACAACCCTTGGTCAACATAATCCTAGGGAACCCCAACACTGAGAAGGGAAAGAGGAGGAAAAGGAAAGGGTGGGGTGGAGGAAACCATGACACACGCATTTCGCAAAGCAGGTTAAGTCAGGCAGGATGAGACTAAGACGAAGCCTGCAGAGGCAGGCATCATGGCCCCTAAGAGCCCACTCTTTATTTATATATATATATGTAATAGAAAGTTTCTTTAGAAAGTTAAGGAGGTAGAAGAAGTGAGTAGCAGAAGAAATGGGCTCAGTAAAGAAGTTACAGAGGCAAGGAAGGGCCCTTGGAGTTTAGAAGAGAGGAAGGTAAAGGTAAAGTGCCTGGGAGAAGACAAAGGGAGGGGAAGGCTGCAAGCTTGTTCCTGGAGGAAGAATGCTGAGTGTCCACTCTTAATTGGACATCAGAATGGGCTTAACACTGGGTAGGTGAGGAAAGGAGGAAAGTAGTCTATTCTTTTAAAAGTTTGGTGAGAATAAGGGAAGCGGATGATGTTTGGAGGTTATAGAAGATCTAAGGAAGGATCTTTATATTTATTTTTTGAGATTGGATCATGTTTGGAGACAGAGAAGAAACGAGAGAGAGAGAGAGAGAGAGAGAGAGAGAGAGAGAGAGAGAGAGAGAGAGAGAGACACCAGCTGGCATCTCAGTGGTTGAGCCAGGAGGTCATGGTTAGATTCCCGGTCAGGGCACAGCATGGGTTGTAGGCTCCATCCCCAGTGTGTTACTCTCTTATCATTGATGTTTCTCTCTCTCTCTCTCCCTCTCCCTCCCTCTCTGAAATCAATAAAGATATATTTAAAACATTTTTTTAAAAAATAACTTTTAAAAAAGAGAGGATTTGAAATACTGAAAGCATGAGAAATATAGGAGGTCATTTCTGAGACTAAGGAGGAGACTAGAGGGTGACTCCAACAACAGGCAGAAGGAAAACTCTCAGAGACTGGGCAGGGACTTAGGAATGGGTGAGCACACTGTCATGTCTAGAGATGGAGGAGATAATAACCTCTCATGTTTATTTTGCACTTTCTGGGTAGCCGTGTGAGGGAGGCAAGACCGTCATTATCAACCCCTTCTTGTAGCTGTTCTGAGACACAGGAATAACCAAGGGCCACATAATGAGTGGGTAACTGAACCAGGACTCAGACCAGCAGGTCAGCACAGGGTTCCCTTTGCCAGAACATACCATAGCTTTTCAGGCTTCTTAAAGCATGGCCCTGATCAGGTGGGCGCCATCTGCCCCTCTCTGTGTCTGCATTCCCTTGTTCCATATCCCTTTGCTTGAAAGGTAACCATCCTTCAAGAGACAGAGCAGGTACCTCTTGTTTCCCAAAGCTGTCTTCAAGGCACTAGGCTGGAGGCGTGCACACAGCACCTTGTGCCACCTCTCAGGTAGCAGCAGGTTCTCCTGCAATCAGTGTTTGTCTGTGAATTTTACCCCCTTTGGATGGCGTGGCCGTTCAGGGCAGGAATCCACCCACTCGCCCTCATAGTCCAACAGCACTGAGTGTCCCACATGGTGTGTTCTCATCAAGTGTTGGTTGAATGAATGATTAAATAAGATCTAAGAACAACTTGAAAGCTATAACCCATAAATGCAAAGGTGCCTTGGTTGGCATAAATGTGACCTCTATCCCCAAAAGTGGAGACTGCATTTTCTCACATAACAAGAAGTCCTGCATTACTTCATTTCCAGAGATAAGTGATTCGTCAAAGACTAGCGTCTTCATATCCTCCCACTTTGCCCAGTGTGTTTGCTTTTGTCTCAGGCTCTTCCCTCATGGTTACAAAGTGTCTGCAGCAGCTCCAGGCATTCTATCCTTCATTCAATAACCAAAATTCAGACAAGAAGAAGAGGAGCATTTCGAAGTGTGAAGAAATCTCTCCCAGAAACCCTGGAATCTCCTCATGCCTCATTGGCTAGGATTGTATCACATGACCATTCCTAAACCAGTCATTGGCAAGGTGAGTGAAACTGGTGCAATTGGATTAATTTCACCAGGAAGGCATCCTCCGGGGCACTGAAGAGAGTTCCAACCTTTTTTGAAGATCCTGGATACTCCTTGCCAGAACAAAATAAAATCCCAATGGTGCAAATGCTATAAGAATTCTCGTGGCTGAATGTATGTAATTAATATCTGCAACAAGTGCCAAAGGTGGCTTCTGGAAGCCTCCTGGAGGCTTAAATGTGAATTTGTCCCAGTGCATCAATAGCTCCCATACTCATGTTCAACACACCCTATGGTGAAACCTTGTTCATCTCTATCCTGCTAGAACTCAAGCTCCAAACACAGGGATCTTTGTTTCGTTTCAATCAACAGTCCCTAGAACAGCACCTGGAATACAGTAAAGTTCAATAAGTACTTATCAACTTAAAGAAATTCCGCTGGCACGAAAAAAGAGGAGCATTGGTGTGGAGAGGCATCCAGAAGCATCGGCACTGTGCTTTTGTCAAGGCTTTTTACTCTATATTTTTGCTTCTTTGTCTCACAGGAGACAAAAAAAGAAAACAAAACAAAAACAGAAAGAAACACAACATTTTTTGCCCCCAACAAGCCTTGCTTTCTGCTTTCTATACACTAGGCACATGAGCCTTGCAAAGGTCACAAACCCAACAGTCACTGTGGGAGTGTCTGGCTGAAGGATGGCCAACGTGACAAAGTGGAGTGTTCGTGCGCTGGCAGGCCAGCATATATGTCAGGCTCAATAGCATCTTTCGCCAAAGGATGAAACTGCACAGCCATCAGATCTTCCTGCCCCCAGTACCACAGCCTTGGGTGGCATCAGTGGTGCACCAAGGGCAGGGTGGTGGGCGTGGTAGCCGTGGGAGCAGGCACCAAGGACTTGCATGATCTGTAAGAAAATGTAAAGCAATAATAAACCACTAAAGGCAGTTCAGTATCCTAGATTAAACCCTGGGACAGAAAAAAGGACAAGAGTGGAAATACTGCTAAAACCCAAATAAAGTCTGTAGTTTGGCTCATATCATTGAATCTATGTTAATTTCTGTGTTTTAATAAATGTACTATAGTTATATAAGCTGTGTGAAAGGTACTGGGGGACAGTCTCTGCTATTTTTGCAACTCTTCTGTAAATCTAAAATTATTGTGCAATTGAAAAGGTTTTTAAATGATAAAACTGACTAAATAATGGTCTGCTTTTTTATCATCACCATGACAATTCTAAACAATGTTAATGATAAAAACAAAACAAAACACTTTCCCCTCCCCCAAATCATTTGGTCTAAGTTTTAAGTAATTGTAGTTACTGTTGAATCCTAAGACCTATGTAAGGTTTAACTTAGCACATTTTTTATCATTTATTTTTTAAATAGATATTGCAGCATTTTACATGCAAGTTAATCTTAAGAACTCTTATATATACAGTTGACCCTGATATGTGTGGTTTCAGATGCACATATTTGTTTTGAGTAACTTCATATCTAATTGGAATTGTCCACGCTTATTCCCAGCACAGTCATGTCTCCAACCCTAAGAATCTGCCTCTAGCTAAAAGACAGCTGGAAAGAGGAAGAGGGGCAGTGGTAAGAGCCCTCCACTGTCTGGTTCCCATGTCTTACTCTGCCACTGAGTCACCAGCTGACATGGGACAGGGGACTTGGTTTACTGAATTACTGCCTGTCTGCTAAAGGACAGCAGGCATGGGATCTAGAGCTGGTGCTGGGAGCACTGGGCGTGGAGGAAGAGGCCTTTGCTCTCACCCCCACTCACCAAACCCTTATTAACTGAATCTTGCATTTGAACCAAAAATTTGAAATAATGATAGCACAGTGATTTTTAAAGATGAAGAACCAAAACTTGTTACTTTAATCCTGTCATTCTAGTGACCACTTGTAGCTTGTATTGTATTTACATTTTAAAACAGTGAAACAGTGCAAAATGCCATAATATCATGTGTCATGATGATGTTTTTCATCTAGAGGAGCAGGATGTTAAAAATGATCAGCTCCACGCCCTGGCTGGGTAGTTCAGTTGGTTAGAGTGTTGTCCTAATATACCACAGTTGTGAGTTTGATCCCTGGTCAGAGCACATACAAGAATCAACCAATGAATGCATAAATAAGTTAAACAACAAACTGATCTCTCTCTCTCTCTCTCTCTCTCTCTCTCTCTCTCTCTCTCTCTCTCCAATTAAAAAAAAAATGTTTTAAATGATCAGTTCCATGTACTAAATTAAGTACTAGAGTGAGTGGAATTAAGATTCCAGGTATTATAATCTACCTTAAAGATCATATATCCTCTCCCCTCATTTTAGCAACAGAGAAAGGGAAGTTCAAAACCTTGCTGCAGTTAATAAGGGTTTGGTGACTGGAGGTGAGAACAAAGGCCTCTTCCTCCATGCCCAGTGCTCCCAGCACCAGCTCTAGATCCCATGCCTGCTGTCCGTTAGCAGACAGGCAGTAATTCAGTAAACCAAGTCCCCTGTCCCATGTCAGCTGGTGACTCAGTGGCAGAGTAAGACACGGGAACCAGACAGTGGAGGGCTCTAACCACTGCCCCTCTTCCTCTTTCCAGCTGTCTTTTAGCTAGAGGCAGATACCTTCCAGAAGACTAATGCCTGTGCCACCTGACATTCAGATGGGAAGAGGGGAGCGTTTTAAAAAAGAGACACAGCTCAAAATAACATTAGAATTGAGTAAACTTCAGTCAGAGTTCCCACAACCAGAAAAAATACTGAGATACAACATTTGGGGAACAAGGGAACAATTTCAGGCACCCATTTCCACTGAGTCCTCCAATTTGGGGGTTATCTGTTAATGGATGGTATATTGGGAACGTCAGCTGCTCACAGAAATGTTTATCCTTGGTTTTTCTATGTTCAAGAAGAAAGCAATGGTTTTCAGAATGGCATCTGTGCAATTCAATGGGCCATCACATCGAGGAAAATCTCTATAGCAAGAACGTGGTGGAAAGAAGGTTTTTGGGGTAGTGGAGTGGAGGGTGTAGGGGGGATAAATGGAAATGGAAAAAAATAAATTAAAAAAAATAAAGAGGAAAAAAAAAGAGAAAGGTTTTCACTAAGCACTGGTTCTTGACTGCGGTCCCTGGGCAGCTCTCCTAGACAGGGGAGAAAGGTAGACATCATCTTCATTAAATTTAAGCACCTCCCTGTGAGCCTTTGCTACCAGCCCTTGAAATTCATCCTGTCTCTCAGATAAACAGCCCCATGTTCAGGAGCCATTCACATGTGAATTGTCAGACGTGGACACTATAGGCAACTACTGGGTTCTGTCTTTGCATGGCTTCTTATCATAATAATGTTCCCCCACTAAGCTATAATTGACCTCCTACCACATGCTTGGAAGGATGATGGATAGGTGGATAAATAAATGAATGGATGGTAGGTAGGTGAATGGATGGGAGGGTAGATGGGTAAATAGTGGAATGAGTAGGCAGATAGATATGGGATGGATGGGTGGTTCAATAGATAGGCAGATGAATAGATGGGTGAATGGAGGTTGGAAAGGGGATGGTTGGATGTGTGGAAGAATGGATGGGTGGATGGACTAATGCAGTGGTTGGCAAACTGCGGCTCGGCAAACCGTGGCTCGCGAGCCACATGCAGCTCTTTGGCCTCTTGAGTGTGGCTCTTCCACAAAATACCGACTTCGGCACATGGGTCATGAAGTTTCAATCGCACTGTACATGCGCGCCCGCACGTGGTATTTTGTGAAGAGCCACACTCAAGGGGCCAAAGAGCCACATGTGGCTCTTGAGCCGCGGTTTGCTGACCACGGGACTAATGGATCGGATCAATATGTGGGAATCTCACCCTGGTCGGGTGGCTCAGTTAGTTGGAGCATTGCCCTGTACACCAAAAAGTTGCAGATTTTATTCCCAGTCTGGGCAAATACCTAGGTTGCAGGTTGGATCCCTGGTCAACCAACCAATGTTTCTTTCTCACATCAATGTTTCTCTCTCTCTCTCTTTCTCTCTCTTTCTCTCTCCCTCAAGTCAAATATATAAAAATATATTATAGGGTGAGAATTAAAAATATGCAGGAATCTTTACCATCTCATCTTTATATTGGTGCCCAAGGTAATTCCACAGTGAAGGATTCTGCTTCACACAGGAGGTAAGTTCATGACCAAAGCTATATTTAAGTTGGATAGAACTCTATCTTGGGGTAGATTTTAAGGCCCCAAAGACTAGAATCATAGCTTCCCATCTATATGCCTTAGTAATAATTTCATTGTGTGCTATACAGTATGTGCTGAGTGAATATTTATTGATGAATGAATGAACGAATGAATTTTAAAACACAAGGAAGGCTCTCCCTGACCCTGGAATTGATCCCCTCATTCTGATATTTGGTGCTTATATTCCAACATTAAAATTTCATTCCTTCATAAATCAGTTATGTACCCAGAGAGTGTCCAGTTATGATGCAAATTATTCCTGGATGTTAAATGCATTAAACCTTTTCCATCTGTTGTTTCTTTAGTGGGAATTAGCTGGCTGCATTGCTCTCTCTTGATTCTTTGCTGATGAGGTTGGCCATGGGGCAAGTCCAGATGTTTCTGCGACTGGGCTGGAGTTCGAAAGGGCCTTTACAGTAGGACACGCCAGGGTTGTGAGGAGGGACCCAGACTCTCCTCTCTCCTGACCTTGGCAGCTGGCCCCTGGCCACACCACCTTCCCAGCAGCCTCTCCTGACACGATGGGACTTCCTCGCTTTGTCCCACAGGTTTCTGTCAGCTGGGCAGGGCACTGAGGAGGGGAAAGAAATGAAGTGAGAAGAGGAAAAGTGACAGCAAGAAAGCATGAGAAGAAGGGAGACACAGGACAGTGAAGAGCGAAGAGAGAAAAAAGAGGAAACGAGGCTGAATATGGGCAGGAGGTCGATGGTGTTTGCAGCCAAATGCCTCTAGTAATAGTATCATCATCATCTCGCCTGAACAGGTGTGCAAGGACTCCATCTACTCATTAAACAACATGAAAATGGCAGGCGTTTCTACCGGCCTCCCCGGAAATCTTGGCAGAAGCCGTCAGAAGGCCCACGCTGCTTCTGAGATGTGATTTTTAATAGTGTAGACTGTACTTTTTGATTGGGGTTTGGAGAAAGAGGAAAAGGGCATTGATTGTGCTTTAAAAAACCACAACATTTTGAAATTCTTCTCTCCAAGTGGGTTTTGCCTTAGACCACACTGAGCTCCTTTGAGTAGCGAAGTCAGCATGAGCCATGGTCTGGGGCTGCCAGGAGTCCTCGGGCCACACTAAGGCCCTGTGCCAAGGGTCCATGTCTTTGAAATAGGCCCCTCTGTTCCATAGCATTATTCATAGCTTCTATTCCCCTCCTGCCATGACCTCAGTGTCCCTGTGTTGCACTAAGACGTCTGAAGTGTGTGATTCAAGCAAAGGGCATTTTGTTCCCGGCTGAACAAGGCTCCGGGAGACCGGCAGTGCCAGAGACAGGAGTGGGCACCGTCAGTCCCAGAGCTAAAGCCGGGCAAGATCCTCACGGCAAACAGCACCTTTCCCCGGGAAGGCAGCCAAGGCCTGGAGCCCTGCGTAGGAAATCCCCCGCGAGAGGCCCTTCCTGAGCACCACAGAAAATGGTTCTTTTCATAGCCTCTGAGTCCCCTTCCTTTGCAGCCGTCAAGGCCCCATCACAGACCCTGTCCTGGCCCTCCGCATGCTGTTCACATGCCAAGCGCCCCCACCCAGGCTCCTCACGGCTCCCGCACCTTCTCCTTGCCCTCCACACGCGGCTGGCTTCCCCAGCCCTCAGAAGGCCTCCTCCTGTCCCCAGTGGGGCTGCGGACACTCCCTCCATCAGCACCCGGTGCCTCTCACATGAAGCTGGTCTATGTCGTGACCTAACATCTCCACAGGCACCTCTGGGTTGGACAGAAATGATTTGTTGACTTTGCCAGATTAGCAAGGGGAGCAAATTCCACAGATGCCTCTGTCCCTAAGTCTCAAAGTTCAGCCCTCCAGTTTGATAGCAGGAGCGAGGTGAGGGAGGCAGCCTAAGATTGTGTGGAGTAACTACAGAAACAAAGACAGCTACAGAAAGGATCACTCTTTATGGAGCAATTACTGGCTGGCAGGCAATTGTCTAAGCCAGCGATTTTCAACCTTTTTCATCTCGTGGCACACATAAAACTAATTACTAAAATTCTGCGGCACACCAAAAAATGTATTATATTTTTTGCTGATTTGACAAAAAAAAAGTGTAATTTTAATTCATTCACATTGGATGGCTATTGTTTTTTGTTTTTTGTTTTTAATTTGACAAAAGAGGTCAGTGCCCCTAAGTAAATAGTCAGGTATTTCATGTTTTAAAAATTCTGATTAAATTACAGCTGTTTATAAGTTAATTTAAATAAAATTTAAATATAAAAAAAAATTCTGCCCTGACAGTGTTGCTCAGTTGGTTGAGTGTCATTCCATGCACCTGGAGGTCACCAGTTCGATTCCCGGTCAGGGTGCATGAAACAGGCCTGGGTTGCGGGCCCAATCCCCAGTGGGGGGCATGCAGAAGGCAGCCAATAGATGTTTCTCTCTCATCGATGTTTCTCTCTCTCTCCCCCTCTTCCTTCCTCTATCTGAAATAAATAAAAACATATTTTTAAAAAATTTCTTGCAGTACACTCCTAGGTACTTTCAAATATACAGCCTATTGATTGGAAAGGCTGGTCTAAGCCTTTCTTCTGGATTTATGCATTGAATCCTGTCAGCAGCCCTCTGCAGTGGACACTATTACTAGCCCCATTTTGCAGAGAAGGAAATGGAAGCCCAGAGATGGTAAGTAACTTGCCAAGGCCCCAGGCTCAGAAGAGGCAGGCCCAAGGTGTGGCTGGGGGATACCTCGCGTGGCATGCCCCGGGGTAGCAGGAGATTTGGGTTTCTCTGCCACTCCTTGGGCGGGTAACTTTCTGCCAGCCATGCTCATTTTTCAAGTCTCCATTTCCTGATCATAACGATTATGCAATGAGGTGATTTCTTGGGGCGCTTTCATAAGGTGATGCTGTGATTTTTTTTTTTTCTTACTAATTACAGTGTAAAGGTACTCAGAAAGATCGCTACATTTTCTGGACTTGGGCTAATCCCAGGTCCAGGGATGAAATGGGCAGCGCTATCAATCTTCAGTGACACTTAAGGCTCCATCTGTGCAAGTATCCCTCTGGGGTCCTAGGCAGAGTTCTGGGTGTGTGCAAAGAGGGTTTGTCCATCAGCCAATGACTTAGAGGACACAAGTCAGGCCCTGCACATTAGGGTGGGTAAATCTAAGCCCCTAAATTTTATATATATATATATATCTCAATAGTACTTTTAAAAAATTGAGGTATAATTGACATAACATTATATTAGTTTCAGGTGTACAACATAATGATATGTGTACATGTTGCAAAATGACCACCACAATAAGTCCATGTAACATACATTACCATACATAGTTGCAGAATTATTTTCTCATGATGAGAACTTTCAAGATCCACTCCCCTAGGTACTTTCAAATATACAATCATTATTAACTACTAGAGGCCTGGTGCACAAAAATTTGTGCACTCGGGGGAGAGAGGGGGTCCCTCAGCCCGGCCTGTGCCCTCTTGCAGTCTGGGACCCCTCGGGAGATAACGACCTGCTGGCTTAGGCCTGCTCCTGGGTGGCAGAGGGCAGGCCCAATCCCTAGGTGCAGCCCCTGGTCGGGCTCAGAGCAGGGCCGATTGGGGAGTTGGGGCGCCTTCCCCTGTCATGCACAGAGCAGGGCGGATTGGGAGGTTGCGATGCCACCTTCAGTCATGCTCAGGGTAGGGCCGTTTGGGGGGTTGGGGCACCACCCCCTGTCACACTCAAGGCAGGGTCGATGGGGAGGTTGCGATGCCACCCCCTGTCACTCACAGAGCAGGGCCCATCAGGGCGGTTGGGGCACCGCCCCCTGTCACGCACAGAGCAGGGCCGATCAGGGGGTTGAGGAGCTCCCCCCTGTCACTCACAGAGTAGGGCTGATAGGGGAGTTGGGGCACCGCCCCCTGTCACACACAGAGCCGCAGAGCGATCAGGGGGTTTGGGCACTGCTCCCTGTCATGCTGATCCCGGTGCTGGGAGGCCTCAGAGCTCCGCTGATCCCGGTGCTGGGAGGCATATTACCCTTTTACTATATAGGATAGAGGCCTGGTGCTTGGGTGGGGCTGGCTGGTTTGCCCTGAAGGGTATCCTGGATCAGGATGGGGGTCCCCACTGGGGTGCCTGGCCAGCCTGGGTGAGGGGATGATGGCTGTTTGCAGCTGGTCACACACTCTTCAGGGTGGGGGTCCCCACTGGGGTGCCTGGCCAGTCTGGGTGAGGGGCTGAGGGCTGTTTTCAGGCTGACTGAAGCTCCCAACTGCTCCTTTTTTTCTTTTTTATTCTGGGCCAGGTTTAGCTCTGGCTCCAGCTCTGAGGCCTCTGCTGCTGAAAGCAGGTATCTGGTTTGTTTAGGTTCTATAATTGATAGAATGTATAACTCCAGCTCTGAGATCCTGGCTGGCTGAAAGCAGGTTTCTGGGGTTTTGTTTAGCTTCTATATTTGTTACAATGTTTCTTAAACTGCAAGCTCAGAGGCTGGCAAGGCAGGCAGGGAACGTTGGAGTCCTCTGTCACTGAAGCAAGCAAGCCTCATGTTCGCTTCCAGCTGCCTGGCTGCCGGCCGCCATCTTGGCTGGCAGTTAATTTGCATATCGCCCTGATTAGCCAATGGGAAGGGTAGCGGTCATACGCTAATTACCATGTTTCTCTTTTATTAGATAGGGTAGTTATTACATCCCCATGACTTATTCAATGTATAACTGGAAATTTGTAGTTTTTGAGCCCTTTCACTAATTTCCTCCATCTCCCACCATGTTCTCTATATCCATCAGCTTGGTTTTTTTGTTTTTGTTTGTATCTTGTTTTATATTTCACTTATAAGTTAGATCTTGTGGTATTTATCCTTTTCTGTCTGACTTATTTAATCTAGCATAATGCCTTTAAGGTCCATCCATACTATTGCAAATAGCAAGATTTCATTCCTTTTTTATGGCTGAATACCATATAGCATATTTTCTTTACCCATTCACCCACTGATGGACATTTAGGTTGTCTCCACTTCCTGGCTATTGTAAATAATGCTGCAATGAAAAGGTGGTGCAGACATCTCTTTGCGTTAGTGTTTTGATTTTCTTGGGAGAAACACCCAGAAGTGCAGTTCCTGGATTGTAGCCGAGCTCCTTCTTAAAAGAGAGCCGTACTTCAAGTGCACCCTCATTGGTAAGAGGGGTGAAGGCACTGACCAGTGCTAGTCAACGTTGAGCTCGGCAGTTGCTCCAGTCCACCTCTCTTGAGCAAGAGGGGAGTTCATGCTCTGATATGAGGTGGGCAATTGCAAAAGGGGCTCTGTGATACACTCGACAAGTTCAGTGGCAGAGAGTAACTTCACAGTATGATCAGATGATCAGTTCCTAACTGGGCAGGTTATGGTAGATAGCCACACCCCAAACCTACAACTACTTTAATAAAGGGTTTATCTTTGACGCAAGCAAGCCCTGTCCATTGTTCTTGTGCATCTCTAGGGTAACACACCTTTGAATATCACTTGTCTTCCAATCCTTTTCAGACCCTCCTGAGGCATAATCACCTTCAAGAGAGCACATAATCTGATTAGCTATCTGGTACCTTGCTTTCTCCCACCTTCATGCCATCTTTCTTACTTCCCTCCTTCATTTCAAATGTAAAAAAGAAACTGCAGGACTATCATTTTCTGGGGCATTTGAGATCTTGCTTCCCAGTGGGTCATCAGTTTGGCTCAAATAAACTCTTGTAAAAATTCCCTACAGGTTTGGACTTTCTTACATCGACAGATGGATTCATTAAATACTATTTCAGATACCAGGGGCCATACGATCGGAGAGGTCATACTCCTCTGCCAGGAGCCGTAGTGACTGCCCATTGCCTGCAGGAGGGAGGCCACACCCTGTAGCTGGGCTTCAGGAGCTCCGCAAGCTCGCTCTCTCCTTCCCACCTTGGCTTCTATCTTCCCTGGAAACTCATGAGAAACTCCTCTGCCACCTGGACTGATCTCACAGCATCTTAAGAGGTAACCTTGACCCTGGGTGAAGATTTATAGTGTATCATATTTGGTTGACTCTAAGGTCCACACTTTTTCTCATTTTAACATCTTACTCATTTAACATTGATCCCACAATCGATGGCATGCCATGGTTTACTTAGCAGCACCTTTCTTTTGTGAAATAATGGTGTATCTTACAAGGAAAGGCACCTCAGGTTAGAGGAAGTATGGCAAGTAGCATTTTCCAGATTTGAGCTCCAGAAGCTCAGCCAGAGGCTGGGAACCTGTGTGCCGTTCTGAGTCTCTCCCTCCCTCCCAGACCTGGGTCCTGGTGTAATAGGGGTGATCTATGGGGGTCTGTGTAGCGCCCAAGTTGTAACCATGGCTGATATTTAAAATGTTTAATGACCAGACCAATCAAAACAGAAAGCAGCTGAAAACAACAGGCATGTCTGTCCCGGAGCTGACCGATCCACACCCTGGCTGGAGTGACGTGGCCGCTAAGTGGCAAAACTGGGATGCTAATGTAGGTCTCTCTGACCTCAAAGCCCATGCCCTGTAACTTCCCCGTTTGACATCTTAGAGGAGGACCTGCCCAGCTCAGGTCTTGAAGGACCTGTCTCCCACACTGCATTATAAGCACCGGAGGCAGGGAGCTGTGAGTCATTCTCTATTGACCTCCCCCATCTCTGAGTCTATATGTGCTGGTTAATGTTCACCACTGGCTCGGGAGCATGGAGGGGGAAAGCCCTGATTTGTAGTGTTTTCCATGTAAATACTGCCATTGTTATTGGACAGGGGACCTGGCCCTGAACGTGTCTGCCTCGGGCCAGCTGGTAGTATGTGGGGGTGTTTTGTTTTTTTTTAACCCTCACTCAAGGATATTTTTCCATTGGTTTTAGAGAGAGTGGAAAAGAGAGGGAAAGACAGAGAGAAACGTCGATGGAAGAGAAACACATCGGTTGGTTGTCTCCTGCACGCACCCTGACCAGGGCGCTGGCTGGGAAGGAGCCTGCAACGGAGGTATGACCGGAGCCCTTGACCGGAATCGAACCCTGGACCCTGGACCTGTCGGTCTGCAGGCCAACGCTCCATCCACTAAGCCAGCGGTTCTCAACCTGTGGGTCACAACCCCTTTGGCGGTTGACCAACCCTTGCACAGGGGTCGCCTAAGACCATCCTGCATATCAGATATTTACATTACAATTCATAACAGTAGCAACGTTACAGTTATGAAGTAGCAACGAAAATAATTTTATGGTTGGGTCACAGCATGAGGAACTGTATTTAAAGGGCCAGAAGGTTGAGAACCACTGCACTAAGCCAAACCAGCTAGGACAGTATGTGGGTTCTTGACATAGAAGCAACAGGAGAACCTAGGCTGGGCTGCCTTGGCTCACTGGGAAGTCAGAGAAAAGAGGGCCTTGAGACAGGTTCAGGGGATTAGCCTGGGATGAGCTGCCACTGCCCATTGTTCCCCTGGTTGCAAGCCTCGCGGGGTCCTTTAGAGTTCAGGAGATGCATGCTTGTGGGGGAAGAAGAGAGTGAAGATGAAGAGAAAGGGAATGGAGGGAGCTGTTCTGTTTTGTTTTGTTTTTGAGCACTGGGTCCTTTGTCTCCACTGACTGGCCAGTGTTGGGGCAGGGGGTCATTAGTCACTGCAGCTGGTCCTGGCCTTGCCCACCTGGTTTTGCTGCTTTTCTAGGCCTGGAGCTGAAATACAACTGAGGCCTAGATGTTATCTGTAGGGAGGTGACCTTCTGGACCTGCTGTAAGTTGCTCTGCTAGTTTGTTCAGTGATCTATCTCAGTTTCTCTATTCCACTTGTCCTGGCTTACTGCCTGTCTCACCATCAGGCCTGATTTCGAGCTCCCAGTGTGAGATTACTGAAGAAGGAGTTGGAAAGAGATGTGCAGAAGCACACTGTTGTATGATATTTCCACCTTACGGATACAATAGAAGTGAATAAGCTTGAGAGCACAGATTAATAGTAAAATGTAGTGAACTAATTAGGAAGTGAATGAGCTTCGATTATTACCTTTGTTTTAAATCAAATTTATTCCGTTTAAATCTTATGTAACTTAATCTTTAATAATTATTGTGTTTAACAATGGGCTTGCAAATTTCCTGTAAACTGAACAATTAGTACATGACTGGTTTGAGCTGGCTCCAGTATTTGAGTCTGGTCTAAGGCTTTGCTTGCCATAGGCACTGGAGTGGTGGTGAGGATGCTACTAAAAGGAATATGATTATTCACTACTGAACTGTGAATAGAACTGGTAACCCAGGTTTCGATATTCTTTTTTATGTCCGAAAATGTCTTAGTTTCATTACTCATACTTAAAAGAAGGCCAAACAAATAAACACTGTTTAAGGGTGGAGGCCAAAGAATAGCCTAGGCTCCAACCCAGGGCGTGTGTGGGGGTGGAGCCCTATGACTGCTTCCTGTTCAAAACAGTCCTCTGCGATAGGGCTTGAGCAAGCCTGAGCTATAACTGACTTCTCTCCCTGCCTCCCCCAAACAGGAGAAATACTGAAGAAAAAGCGCCAGTTGTATTATTATCCTGTTACATTCCAGAAAGGACAGCCTCCCAGGAATTGGGGAGTTGAGAACTAAGGAAAAATTGCAGTAAATTGCAGCCTCCCAAAGGCTCAAAGAAGTCCTGCACTTTGGCTATCTTAACCTTTTGTTAGGGTGCAGTGCTGACGTCACTGGAAACTGGAGTGGGCAGGCACAGCTTAGGAAGGGAAGCGAACAGCTGGTGAATCAGCTGTGTTGCACTCAGCACTATCCCTGTCCTGGTTCAGGGACTGCACCATATATGGACTCAGGCTCAGACCCACAGCCCTGCTGATTTGCATGGGGCTCCCATCAGTTGCACTTTGGGATTAGGTTGTTGTTACCAGCAAAAGGGAGACCCCAGAAAGGTTGGTCAGCATGAAGAAATCACGGCCAATTGTGGTCTGGCAAGGGAAAGATGAGAGGCGACGGTGCAGCCCCTTTCCAGCCAAGCCGCTGTTGGGAATGCAGGCCAGGGCCTGAGAAGGCTGTGGGAGGGAGTGACTCCCAGCAGTGGTTGCGAGGGGAGGGACTCTGCAGGAGGGCCAGCCTCCTTCTGCAGAGGCTGTTCTGCCTCTGGCTGGCCTGAGGCTTCAAGGGCTTTATCCTGAGGGTGATTGAGACAAGGGGAATAACTCCAACTTTTCAGATACGAGATGCTGCTGAAGGCAGAGAAACCCTCCTGGCCAAGTGAGGGGCAGTCCAGGCTCCGAGTGATTCTGAGGTCGAGATGGGTTCACCCAGGCAGAACACAGCTAGTTAACCTCCAACCCCGTCCTATCAGTCCAGACTTGGTCAGCCAGTGTGACCCAGCTGGGGCTGTGGGAATCCAGGCCACAGAGAAGGAAGGCGGTTGGGGAGTGATCTGAAAAAGTGGCTTTTAATAGATGGCTAATAAAGTAGATCCAATTTGTAAAGATTAACCGGCTTCTTTTTGTTTGTGTCTCAGCTATCTGGTTGCTTTCACTTTTTTTTTTAAAGGAACAGCTTGAATGATTTCAGGACAACTTCTCTCTCTGCAGACCTCTTGATCTGGTTCAAAAGACCAGAACCATGGAATACTCTACCGCAGTGAGAACCAACTACTCCATATGCAAAACACACACACAAATCTCACCAACATACTGTGGAGCAAGAGAAGGCAGACACAAAAGAGTACTGTGAAATCCCATTTATATCAAAACCAAGAAAAATCAATCTGTGATGTTAGAAGTCAGGATAGTGGCTCCTTTGTTGGCCCTGGTGACGGGGAGGGGCAGGAGGGCTTCGGGGTGCGGGTGATGTACTCATGCTTCGCCCAGGTGCTGCTTCCACAGATGTAGACACATTGAGCCTGTGCGCTTCTGATCTTTGCACATTTCTGCATATCATATTTCAATCAAAAGTTTCCTTAAGAAAAAGCAGAACCAGGATGTCATCTTGTGAAATGAGCTGTGACAGGAAGAGTGAATTCCTGTGTGCCAACCCAAAGCAAGCCTCTGCGAGTGGGTGCTGCAGGATGGCTGCACCGCAGGCTGCGAGTCACAGAGCCCGATTTCCAATCCCACTTCTCCTCCTCACCGGCGCGGGTCTGGGAACTTAGCTCCCCTGCTTCTCACTTTCCTGCGGCAGAACAAAGGGGTTGGGTTCAATGACATGATCCCAGAGAAGGTTCCTCTTTCCCACCTGTTTCAGGGGAGATGGAAGATGATTTAGTGTTCATTTTGCCTCTCACCGGACCTTCTTAGAGAGGAGAGATCTCTCTGTCAAAATGTGCCCCCTCCATTTGCACACACATACACACATATGCACACCGAGAAGTATTTGGCCTTCTCAGCATCCTCTTATTACCCTCCATCAGCCTTGACTCTCCATGCAGCTCCTTCTTCACCTTCTTCTCCCTCTTCCTTGACCTCAGTGTACACATTTCCCAGGGCTGTACAAACTGATGGCTTAGTACAGCACAAACGTTTTGTGTCACAATTCTGGAGGAGTGCACTCCAAGGTCAAGGTGCTGACGGGGCCACGCTCCCTCTGAAAGCACTGAGGATCCTGCCCTGGCCCCTCTCCTGGCTTCCGGCAGCCTCAGTGCTCCTTGGCTTGGAGAGGATCACTTCAATCCTCCATCCTTTCGGGGTGTCCTCCTGAGACTTCACATAGTCTTCCTCTGTGTGTGTCTGTGTCCAAGTTCTCCCTTTTTATAAGGACACCCGTCATTGGATTAGGGCTCATCCCAATGACCCCATTTTAACTTGATGACCTGTTGTTTCCAGGTAAGGTCACATTCTGAGGCACTAGGGTCAAGGACTTCAACATATATTTTTGGGGAGACACAGTTCAACTCATAACAGCCAGTGATTAAAAGGTTTCAGGAAAGCCTAAAGTAGCCCCCAAGTCTATGCCTTGACAGGAAAGGTGAAGGATTCCAGTTGAAGACCAAACACCAAAAGGCTTGGATACATAGCAATAATCTCTTAAATTTGTAGAGTACTTCTCGCTCCCAAAGCACTTTCATAACCATTATCCATTTGATTCTTCACAGTAAGAAAGGCAGACATGCAGGCTCAGGAGCCAGACTGCCTGGGTAGGAATCTCAGCTTCATCTGTCCCAGCTGCTCAACCCTGGGCACATTGCCGCTGAGCCGCATCTGTCAAACAGGATGTGGTGAGGAGCAGATGAATGAACACAGGAAGCCCTTACAACAGCGCCCAGCACACAGTTAGCATCTGATAAACATTAGCTGCAAGGACAAAATACCACAGTTGTCACCTACATTTTACGGATGAAGAAACTGAGGCACATAGATTAGCACCGGCTAATTCAGGGCACATGGAGAACTAAAACCTAGGCCTTCTGGGTTAGGACACCGACTTGTCAGGTTATGTGGCGTGACTTGCTGTCCAGTTTTAGCTAATCATAATAATGGCCACAGCTACCTTTCACCGAGCTCTCACCAAATGCCAGGCCCTGTGCTAAGTGCTTTACAAACACCATCTCATCTATGTAGGAGGCAGGTATTGTTATCTCTATTTTAGTGAAGTGCAAATTGAGGCCTGAAAACTCAGAAGGCAAAGCTGGATCACCCAGCTAGTGACAGGGAGCCAGGCTTCTAATGCAGGTCTTGCCAATCCCAGGGCCTGCGTTTTTAACCACTTATACTCCACGATCTCTGGCAGGGGTGGGGTGGGGTGGGGTGGGTTGGGGTGGGGGGAGGGGTGGAGAAGACCACTGTAGTGCTTGCCTTGTAAACAACTAAGGGTTGCCAGGATGAATTGATTGACATTTGTAAGTTCCCCAAGGGCCAGGAAGGAGCCACTCGGAACCATCCTTCAGCTTTTATCCTGTTGCTTCAGGCACTGGAGCCCCATAGGTGCCCCGTATGCTCCATGGAAGGCTGTGCAGATCTGAAGAAGCCAGACCAGGAGTGGAGAGGCAAAAGGCGCCAGATGAGTGCTCGATAGCCAAGGCCAAGCCTGCACCAGGGGGAATGTCTGATGCTATCTGAAAGAGAGAGAGAGAGAAAGAGAGAGAGAGACCAGAGGGAGACACAGTGCTCCAGGCACAAAGGCTCTGTGATACCGATCAAGTTTGTGAAGAGGAGAGAGACAGGAATGATACTTCACATGGGGCCACTGGAAAGGGGAATGCTGTTTTTCACAGGTAGCTTCAGATGGCTGCCTGGGAACCCTTTCCTGGTTGCGATTTCAAGCGAAGGCCTAATGTTAGCAGCCCTTTGGGGGGCTTTGCCCAGGCTGGAGTGACATACATCCTGACGCATACACACGACTGTGGCTGGCAGCTAGGATTTGGGCCGAAGTGCACCCAAAGTCTTTGATCCCAGCCTCTCTGTTAGGGTCCTCACCAATCCCCGTGCCTGCCGGTGCCTACTGGGGCCCCCTGGTGGACAGGGAAGGTTAAAGGAATCATTTGAGGCAGGGAATAAAAGCAGGTGTGGTGGAGAAGCGGGGTAAGATGATTGTTGATTTTTCCCAACAGAATTGAAGGATCTCAGTTGTGGACCTCTCTGGTCCCCCACCGGGTGAAGGATTTACTATGACTTAAGGGGCTGCAAACACAGCAGCTCTGACCCCGCAATGGACTTGGAGCGGGGCAATGTTAAGCGTTGACTTCCTGCCTTGACTTCCATTGACTGCAACTCTCAGGGCATTTAGGTGACACATTAAGAGTTTTCCCAAAATAACGGGAGCTGTGGCTTGAGCAAAAGGTGTTTACTCCCTTGGACGTGGGATTTTTACTGCTGGTTTCAACATCAAGGAGGTGTGAACGTTATGCACAAATCCTGACAATCAATACCACCTGAGGAAGGCCAGGAAGGGTCTCCACAGGCCGTGCTTCTCGCACTTACAGTTTGGAAGCACCTGGGGTCTTGCGAAAATGCAGATCCTCAACTAGTAGGTCTGGGGTGGGGCCCAGAGTCTGTGTTTCCCACCTGCCCCTGCTGACTGTGGTGAGATCGCTCTGGACTGAGTGATACTCCTGGGCCTTTCTTGTCAGCCTCCTCCACACATCTCTCTTCCCACCAAAAAATCAAATACAACAAACAGGGAACTGCATTTCCTGGAAGTGGCTTGCATAATCCCAAATAATTGGGAAGGGACTGTGATATTCTATTTAGAATCTGTCCCCCACCCCCCACCAAGAATGGTCTCATGCTTGACTGGGCTAGAGTAGGGCAAAGGATGAAGAAGAGACCATGCAGTCTTGGGCAATCTTACAGAACAAAAGCATTAAAACTGCATGTTTATTTTGCTCTAAAATAGATTCTTAAAGGTGGCTTTTACTGGTGTATATATACACATTACAATTACTAGATGGTTAAAGCCAATTTTATTTGTTCTTTGGCTTTTCTGTATTTCTCAAATTTTCTACAAAAGAACCCATGTTGCTTTTATTTTTTAAAGGTTAAATTTGAAACGTACTGTACTGTGAACATCCACAGGCCCTTTGCCGGGTGCTCAAACCCGAATGAATCTTTCACATCTAAGGGCTGCCACTGTATATACAGGTACACTCTGCAGGTAACTGAGCCCTTGGGGATGGACAATCTGGGGTTAAGCAGACCAAGCCCACAGGGCAGGTCAGTGCTGAGTCGCTTTTTGGCATTGAAGGAAGGCTAGAGCAGGTTGGTGAGCATCACCCAGTCTCTGCCTCTCGAGGTCACGCTGACCGCTGGCTGCTCCAGACACAGCCTGGTTTATTTTAGTTTCTATGTCTGTGAGCATGGCCACTTTGCAGCAATGATGTCCTGACTTCTCGATCTGTGTTTACCAATCACTGAGCAGGTGACCTAAATCAATGAAGTGTGATCTTGTGCATCATACAGATGAGAAAAGGCAAATGGGGGGGGGGGGGCGGGGGGGTTGGAGAGGGGGGAGTAATGATGTAAATGGCACTTGCATAAGTCAGTTTTGCATCTATGGCAGTTCCTTTGCATCAGGGAGTCCCGATCTTCAGAAGTGCTGGTGCAGCTCAGCTTCCGGTTAGCACAGCCCTCTCTCCTCAGCACGGGGTCTGCACACAGCAACCTGCTCTGACCCCACCCTGTACACTGCTGTTTCTTTCATCATGGCCTCAGCATAGAGCATAGAGAAATTTTAGGAAATTGCCATCTCTCCCACTGGTAGCAGTAAGTTCTGCATATGGGGTCACCCAATAACGATTTGTTAAATATAATAAAAGGATATCGAAACAATGAGATTTAGAAGGATTGAAACAACAAAACAGATGACTAAGAAACAGAGAAGGGACAACTCTAAAGATAGCAATTTTTTGTTGTTGCTGTTAATCCTCACCCCAGGATATTTTTCCCATTGCTTTTTTAGTTTATTTTTATGTTTTTTCTTTTATGTTTTTTTTGTTTCTTTCTTTTCTTCTTCTTCTTTTATTTTTTTCCATTGATTTTTTTAGAAAGAATGGAAGTGAGGGGGAGAGAGAGAGATAGAGAGAGAAACATTGATGTGAGAGAGACACATTGAGTGGTGGCCTCCCACACGTGGCCCCTGGAGCCGGGGATTGAGCCTGCAACTGAGATACATGCCCTTGACCGGTACTGAACCCTCGACCCTTCAGTTTGCATGCCGACACTTTAACCACTGAGCGAAACCAGCCAGGTCTTGCTTTTTCTTTTTTTCTTTAAGAAAAGCAAGCAAGAATTTATTGACTGTAGCAAAACTATGCTTAGGAGGGTGAAACAAGAAAGGGTATAGGTAGAAAGAGCAACAGGAGAGCCTAGGCTAGGCTGCCTGCAACTTTTTATATGTAAAGATATAAGTTGGCTTTTCAGGTTTCAAACGTGTGATTTCTAATGTTTGAGGAAATACAATTACAGGAGGCCTCCCTTCTTAGGTCCCTCCCCCCTGTTTGGGAATCAGTTCTGCCCTCTGTTCCTATCTTGGCTGATCTCTGCTGCTTTTTAGCCAGTCCCACTCAGTTTTGAATAATTTTTATCTTCATGCTCTGACTGCAAAGGTAAAAATAAATAACATTTGCACTTTTTGTCTCTTTCTTCCTCTATGTTCTTTATTCATTTGACCGTTTCCCTTCCCATCAGGTGTCCAGTTTTTTCATGGCTTGAAAAGGAACAACTTCTTTATACGGAGCTACGAACAACTGGTAACAGTTTGGAGTAGCACAGATAGGTCTACTCCGGGCCAAACGATGAGCAGACAGAATGTGTCTCCTAAGGATCCACTCGACTATTTTTGATCCTCTGTCTTCAGTGTCAAGATGCCCCCACTTCAAGAGCTCGTCTCTGAGGCTCTCTATCAGCTCACGAAGACTCCCTATCTACAGCCTTGTCCTGACTCCCTTTCCTCTCCCCTTCTCACCATCCCATCAAAGCTTATCCAAACTTGTCCCACTCATGAGCGTCTTTATCATAAATGGACCAGCTGTACCAATAGGTCCCCTCGACAGTCAGAATTAGGAGCAAATGCATATTTGAGATGAAAGACCTTCAAATCACCCAGTCAAAGCAACCCTGCCCTCTGGTCCAGGGGCCCAATAAAGGATGATGACTGATGAGTTCAGCCGTGGCCTAGGAAGTCTTCCCTCAATTCCAAAGCACCTTCTCCAAGGCCCAGTGGACATCAGTGACTCATCAGCAATAATGGAGGACCTCATTGCTCCCTAAGTAAAGCACATTAGACGAAAACACCGGTGGGATTTGCTGGGGTGGATCACAGCTCTTCCGATGTGTTTGCATTGTCTACTTCTGAGCCAAGGTCCTGGCTGAGCAAACTGAGACATGACCAGTTACATTTCCCCAGCAGTGGATTCAGCACCCGCCCAAAGCCTCTGTGGTAGTGATACGCATGCTCTGATCTCCTTGCCAATGAAGTGGACTCTGTGGCTACATACCATGTCGAGAGAGCCAGAAGACCAGGTGTGGGGCCCAGCACTCCTTTCCCTCAGCAACAACCAGAGTCCCGGAAAGTTTGATATATTACCACTGTCATACACCAAGCTCCATAACTGACCCCAGAGAAAGCAGCTGGGCAGGCTCTCGGCATCCTGACTTCTGAGGTGTGCTAGCATCAGCAGCGAATGGACACAATGCTTCACGCATTTGCTGTTGGAGGCAGCATGCGAAGGAGTTCTCAGATCCGAGGCAAGTGAATGCAGACTTGAGAAGGGAATTCTCTGTAAACAGGAGAGAAGTCTGCCATCTCAGTATGCCAGGCTGTGGGGGTATCTGGGTTGGATATGTAAGACCCCCAGTTTAGATTATATGGTAAGGGCCAGGAGTTTGAGCCACACAACTCCCTAGAACTTTCCAGGGGACCCCTCTAGACACCAGTCACCCAGATCGGACTCATTCTTACCTCACTGAAGATTATTGACAGAAATGGGTCTCTCAGTCTAACTGAGGATGTTCAATTGGGGCAACTGGAGAACTATGTTCCCAGGATGTGAAAATGGGGGCATGGTGTACCACTTACTTTCTGATCTGGGAGTAAATGTGATTAAAGCCAAAAGAGACTCTAGGAAGGGCAAGTTACAGGCAAACATAAATGTTACCAATTTACCTCTTCAATTTTTACCATGAGAGGATATATATATATATGTATAACCTCTTAACATATATATATATGGTATATATATACCTTAACATAGTGATAAATCCCATAGACTTTGGCATCAAACAGATCTGGGTTCAAATTCCAGCAGTATTCATTGTGTGGTCTTGGGCAAGTTACTTGACTTTTCTAGGTCTCAGTTCCCTTATTTTTTTAATTTATATTTTGTTAATCCTCGCTTGAGTATATTTTTTCTTTTTTTTTTTTTTTTTTTTTTTGAGAGAGAGAGAGAAAGAGAGAGAGTAGAAGGAAGGGGAAGAGACACACACACACACACACAGAGAAAACATTGATGTGAGAGAGACACATTGATTGAATCCCGCACACACCTAGGGCCGGGGATTGAGCCTGCAACCAAGGTACGTGCCCTTGACCAGAATTGAACCTGGCACCCTTAAGGCTGAGGGTCCACATTCTATCTCCTAAGCAAAACTGGCTAGGGCTCAGTTCCCTTATTAACAAGATGGAGCTAATGATAATAAGAGTACCTTCCAAATAGAGTTATTGTGAGAACAGAATGAGCTAATGCAATTAAAGTGGTAGAACCCTGAATTATTTAGTGAGTGCTCAACAAGTGTCAGTTATAATTTTGGGAATGTAAAAGCTTATCACTTTTTTTTTTTAAAAAAGTCAGGTTTATTTAGGTCTAATTTATATATAATAAATCCATCCCTCTTGGTGTATATTTCTGCAAGTCTTAACAAACACATACAATCATATCTCCACCACCACAATTAAATGCAGAACAGTTCCATCACCCGCAAAGAGTTCCTCAGGCCCCTTTACTGTCAACCCCCTCTCCCCACCTTAGCCCCAGGCAACCACTAGTCTGTTTTCTGTCCCTATAGTTTTGCCTTTTCCTGAATGTCATATGAATGGAACCATATAGTACGGAGCAGAAAGTTAATTGTTTTCAAAGGCTGACATATATTTGGCATCCAATAAATTTCTAACTGTATTTAAAGAATCAAGTTACAATTTTCATTCCAAATCAGATAATATAGTTCCTGTTGACTTAAAGATAATGTATACTAATTTTGAAATGCCTCCTGAATTAGTTCCTTTTTGGGTAAGTGGCTATTCCTCATATGCTAGGTGTCATTTCATGAAGCCTCAACCTTGAGGCTGGGGTTGGCAGAGAGGAGGATATAGCATAGAGGAACTTGAGTATTCAGAAAGGGGAAGGAACGGAAAGTTCCCCTTCTTTCCTGAATGGATAGTGGGAAGAGGAGACAGAGTCCTGTGAGGCTGGAAGTGATTAAAAGGTTCTCCATTTCGCATTCTTAGGGGAGTCAGGGGAGTTGTGGAGAGAAATGCCAAGGGTGTGGACCCTTGGAGAAATTGAAAATCGTGAAGACTAAGCATTTCCCTCACTCCTGTTTGCATTATTGCAGCAGACTCAGGTGACTCAGTGGGTGAGGGTTTGTGAGAGAGTCAAAGCTGTTTTCTCAGCCCACCTGAGCATGATGGGTGCAAATCTCCAACCCCAGTACACTCCATTTACAACTTCACAACTGTTTCATCTTAATTTCTGATTAATAAATTATTACCACTTGACAGTGGCCCCTAATGCTGCAGCTTTAAGAATCTTGGTCTTGCAACTTCTGCAGAAGCTGGGCATTTTAAGGAATAGTGCAATTCATCACTCTGCAAATGATTTTTAAAAGTTTGTAACTCATCACAGGGTGTAAAGTTCAGCATAGGGAATACAGTCAGTAATATTGCAATAACTATGTATGGTGCCAGGTAAGTACTAGACTTATTTGGGGTGAACACTTTCTATGTTTTATAAATATCTAACCTCTTTTTAAAAAGTTTGTAACTCAGATAGGTTCTCCATAACTCATCTTTAAGTTTAGGACGTCACCATTCAGAGTTCTTCAAGTAGGCCTCTCTCTTTCTTTTTTGGATATACAGAAAGGTACATCATGCCATTAATGCATTTCCACAGAGCAAACATGAGCTTTATATAATGAGCAACTGGAATGGGATTTGGCTGCTAGGAGAAGATTAAGAAACTGATTATAAATGACAGGAAGAACAAATGCCCTTTATTTGCGAGCAAGTAAAGTTTAAATGTTAGAACAGGTTACAATGCTCCACTGCTAAAGCAACTAGTAGTTTTTATTGAAGCTTAACCCAGAGGAAACTCCATAACCAATTATATTTTGCATGTGTAACTGGGCAGAAAAATACATGAGATTTAAGAAGGTAGGAGAGGGACTTCTTTTTAGACCTTCATTACAATTGGATGCTGGGACACAAATGCTCTCTGATGCACATTATTATTTTTTGCACCCTTTTATCACTCTAGAGCAAGGAAATCAATCTAGGGAAAAGGTGAGACTTGGCATTTTAAAACGAATTAGGAAATTATAAGTTATGAGAGCTATTCATAAAGCTGATATTTACAGATCTATTAAGATTTTGTTATTTACATCTGGACTATAGGCACAGTCAAAGCCCACGAACCATTCCAATTTATTAAGATTTGTTTCCATTTTCAAAGTCACATGGGTCTCTGTTGCAGCCAAATAGACATGAGACAGAGACGCTCTGAAAGAGTCACTTGGACCAAGATTTAAAATGCAGCCATTTAAAATAAAGGCCTCCCAAGCAACACTACATTTCGACAAAAATGAACCCAAATTAGCATCACTGAGGATGTATTTTTGTATTTATTTACAAACACACAAATTCTCATGGGTGATGTCAGATAGTGCCTGGGCATATAAAATGTCTGCTGATCTGAGGAATTTGATTCCGAAAACTCTGGAAGGGTTTTTCCCTAATTCCCACCTCAGATTCTGCAGCTGGGAGAAACATAACCAAACAGGAAGCCTTAACAATTGTCTTTGTCTTAGCACCTCAGTCCACTTTCCCAAGTCTTAAGTTTTCATTCATTCATTCATTCATTCATTCATTCATTCACCTTACTCGTTATCCACAGCTGGGTAACAAATTACCCCAAGACTTAGTGGCTTAAAACGGCACACATTTGCCCTGGCTGGTATGCTCAGTGGTTAGAGTGTTGGCCTGTGCACCAAAGGGTCTCAGGTTCAATTCCCAATCAAGGGAATGGACTGGGTTGCAGGTTTGATCCCCAGCCCTGATTGGGGCAGAAGCAGGAGGCAACCAATCGATGTATCTCTCTCTCTTTCCCTTTCTCTCCTTCCCTCCCTTCCTCCCTTCCTTCCACTCTCTCTAAAAATCAATAGAGAAAATATCCAGGGGTGAGGCTTAAAAAAAGAAAACAAACTATACACATTTATCATCTCTTTGTTTCTGAGGGTCAAGAGTCTGGCCTTGACTTAGCTGAGTCCCAAGGCTGTAACCAAAGTGTTGGCCAAGGCTGAGGTTTCATCTCAAGATGACTGAAAAGTATCTACTCCCAAGCTCATGTGGTTGTTGGTAGGATTCATTTCCTTGCAGGTTGTTGAACTAAGGGCCTCAGATCTTTTTGAGGTCTCTCTCAGTTGCTTGCTACATGTGCTTTTCTGACATGGCAGCTTGCTTTGTCAAAGCATGTAAGTTGAAAAGGTAACTAGTAAGATGAAAGTTATACTCCTTTGTAGCTTAACATACCCTCAACATTGTCATATTCTAAGGTATGAAAGAAAATGACCAAATGGCTATGAATACTAGGAGGTGGGGATAATTGGGGGCCACCTTAGAGGTTGCCAATCACATTTGTCAAGAATTTGTACTAGGTGCTGGGAATATAGCAATACACATTCCACTCTCATCAGAAATCACAACCTATCTGGGGGGGGGGGGGCGAGCAGACCTTAGACAGATGATTGCATTTGTGATAAGCACACTAAATTAGAAATACAGGGAATAAAGGAGCCATCCTGGTCTAGGCTGAGGGAGGTAGGATGTCAGGCAGGACATTTCAATGGAGACTTGAAGAAGGACTGAGCCAGAAAAGAAGAGGAGGAAAGAAGTTTTCCAGGCAGAGAGAAGAGCTATGCAAACACCCTGAGGTAAGGAAGATCAGGTTGCATTTGAGGGAAGAGTAGCTAGAGGGAGAGAGTGGGAAGAGCAAGAGGAGCAAGTGGGGCCTTGTCTGCTACATTAAGGAGTTTAGAGTTTAATCCAGTGTCAATGACCAAAGGGACGCCCTTGAGAAGTGACTTGGAAGATCCCTTTGGCCACCTTTCTTCTTCTCCTTCAGGTCTCTGCTCAGCTGGCCTGCAATCAGTCTTGAGGCTACGGCCATCCTTGGATATGCCTGAGTGGCCTGACTCCTCTTTATCCTGTAACACTATCCTGCTAATATCGTACCATATATTCATTCCTAAAGGCTCTTTCTCCTTCCACCTACAGATTTTTCTAGCAGTTTTCAGACAGTACAAGATATAGATCCTTAATATATATAAAATAGACAAAAGCAGAACTATTTGGATCAAAGACAGTTGTAGAAGAAGGCACAGTTGGGAGCACCATTCTCCACATTCCCAAGGGGGTCCCAAGACACCTCTCTGGAGCCAAGGACTCTGAAAATCCCAGTTTGAGAAACATGTCCCCAGGCCACAACTTTGCCAACTCTTATTCCCAAGGGCTCCTTCTTTCAATAAACTTTTATTGAATCCTTCTGATGAGTCAGGCATAAAGTGGGCATTGAGAATACGAAAGCGATTTAGACATGAACTCCCCATGTAAGGAGAAACTCATATGGGTGAATGACTCACTGCACTGCCATCTCATGGGCAATTACAGCGGGTTGAGCAGGGAAGCGTGGTGGCTCAAAGGGAACACAGGCAGGGAGGACTTCAAGAGAAGCAGAAGCTGGAATGAAAAGGAGTTTGCTGATGAACAAGACGCCCAGTGGTACCTGTCTCAGAGGACTTGCCCTTGCATCTGCAATCACTCCCTTCACTCTGCCCATCTGAGCCACACTGTCTAGACGAGATGCCCTTGCTCAGTATGCTGACACACATCCTAGGCCTAAACAGGAATGCCCTGATGATTCTCCCAGGTTCTCTAACAACCACGGTGCTAGAAAGCTTGTATTGGCTTTTAATTTCTCACAATTTCTGGATTGGAATAGAAGATGAGCAACTTTACCCAGTTCTCTACCCCAATTGGCCTTTCCCTGGCTTAGAGGACTGAGCAAAGAACGTCCTTTGTATCCCACCTCACAGTGTTTCCTCCTTACCAAGGCTCTGCACAGAAGAGGCAGCAGCAGCCTTTGACCTGTCTGGGTCACCCATCAAGTAAGGCATGTTCTGTTGGTCTCTGTCATTTCCCCCGATGTGCCTTGACAATCCAGAATTCTAGAGTGAGATGGCTTCCATTTGCTGGTTAAGATTCCAGGCATTTGACTAATCATTCATAGTGACAACTAAAAGCCCATACCAGTCCTGCAACAGTAAATTCAGTGACTTTAAAGTCCCAGCACAGTAAAGGGTGCAGCAGTAGGCTGACGCTATGCAATATTAGAACAACTGGTCATTCAGAGGAAAAGGTTTTCAGACCGGATGTTGAGTTGTGCAAGCCAGGCAGTCTGTTGTTTCACTGTTTTATCTCTCAGTGACTCATTCAACATCTTTTAGCCTCAGCCTCAGGCCAGGTTTCATAATAACAGCAAACAGTCCAGCTCAGCTTTCCTTCTCCTCCCCAAATCTTCCCTCCAACCAAAAGTGATCCCTGTCTTTGTCCTACAAACTCCCATCACCTCTCGATTTTCTGCACATGGCAAAGTACTAGCACAGTATCTTGGGACACCTCCACCTCTTATAATGTTTTCTTAAAATTGTATCCTGTCTTTCTTCCTTCTCTAAGTCAGAGAAAGGTGTCTACCAGAGTAGATTGTAAGCTCCTTTCAGGCTCCGGGAACGCTTTGCCCCAACTGGTATTCATGGTCACTCTCCCACCTCCAGTCGACTTAGCACAGTGTCGTACAAGAAGGCGCTCTATAAATGTCTGTGTGCGAATGAAAACCCACGGCCTGCCCAATGTAATGTGCAGCCAGTCTCACTGACACGAGGGTGACCCAGCCAGAGGCAGTCTGGGTGGGCTGCATATGGTTCACAGCTGGCTGGCAGCATCCACAGAGCCCAGGCCAAGTACATGTGAAAGTAAACATCTTTATGCTTTAAAAAAAGGGTCCCCCATGACGCCTGCATGAAGGGTGATTACCATGTACTTAACCCCAGCTTGGGCTACATATCACCATATTTCATTTGCACCCTTCCCTTTAGTTGTAAGGTAACCATATTTACCATGTTTTACCTCTTTACCCAAGAAAACATTCCCAGAAAAGAACCCACCAGAGGATTCTACTAACAGCAGCACCGTTTTTTATTTCCTTTCAGCTACTGCCATTTACCCAGACTGCAGGCAATTAGGGTTTCATCTCCTTCCACCTAGATGACAAGCTGAAGAGTGGATATACAGAGTACCATCATGCTCTATTCAAAGATAGGATTTTCTTTTTAGTACATGTAGAAAGCGAGTGTTTTCAGCCCTGGATAACCATGTCAGGAGGGGGTTAGGCTTCTGTTCTTAGGACATTCCCGCCTGGCTTTATGACTACGGTGACTCATTCAGCCATCTGGCAATTTTCTTCCTGCCATTAAAGGTAAGAAGGAGAGTGGGGATATTAAGAACTGCTTCTCAGGATTAAGAATATTATGAGAATGAATTGCCTTTTGTCTGTACCTTCTAAGAAAATGGAACACAGAGACTGTGGATTCCCGGACTCACCGTTTCCATTGGTTGCAATGGATAGAAATAAGGCTAAGAAATGTACAGAAATGAAAAACAAGATGGTTCTCACCATTAAGAGATGTACAGAAATAAGAAACAAGACAGTCCTCACCATTAGGAAGGCTCCTTGAGGGTCACAATTATCATCTATTTGTCAGCTCTTTTCCTCATATGTGAGAAATTGAAGTTCCAAGTCTATTTCCCATTTGCAATCTCTTATTCATTTTCTCCATCAGTTCTCCAATGCCACATTAATATTCCTAAATAAGCATTTCAACATGTAATCTTCTGGTGTGAAAACTTTCAATAGCCTCACTGCTCATAGTATAAAGATCAATGAGTCTTAAGTTTGAGAGCTTCTAAAATCTTGAATGGACTTATTTCTTGATCTTACTTCCCACAACTCCTCATTATAAATGTTCTCTTTGGAAAGATGGTCAGGTTACCATAATGAGAGTTTACATCCTTTCCCCACTCCAATCTACGTGTTCATCTATTCAAGAACGGTTGGGTGTCTCCCATATGGCAGTGCTGTGAGAAGAGATGGTGAGCAAAGTTTCTGCACTCATGGAGCTTGTCGTATAGTCATGGATACAGACACGTGAAATGACCATGGCAATGACAATGACAGAGGAGCACTGGTTGTGATGGGAGCACACAGAACCACACCTAATCCAGCCACGCAGAGGCAAAGAATGTTGCTCAGAGAAAAAGACATCTAAAGTGAATAGAAGTTAGGCAATCTGTTGAAGAAAGTGTGTACCAGACAGAAAAAGCAGTGTATTCAATGGCCTGGTGATGCAGACAATGTTGAGTTTGAGTAACTGAGAGAATCTGAATGGATACAAATAAATGTGTGTGTGTGTGTGTGTGTGTGTGTGTGTGTGTGTGTGTGTGTGTGTGTGTGTGTAACAAGCCCAGATCTTCTGAGATCTCACAACCAGGATAACAGTTTTAGACTGGACAGGCTTAAGCACAGAGTGTCATGACTATATTTGGCTATCATAGAGAATGCCATACCCCAGTCCCATAAATCAGGAAGGGAGTGTTTGAGAGTATTAGTCAGTAATGTCTCTTCTTTCCAGGAGTACTATTAATGATCTTGTTAAGATGTTTGATCAATTTTCCTGCATTTGTCCTGAAAGTATGAGAAATCCAACTGAACCATTCTGTGAGAATTTAGGCTCCTGCAGGGCCTTAGAAGAATGATACGGGAGATTTGTCTAAATCAACATAGAGACAAGTATATCACCTGGTGGTATTTCATATCAAAAATTTGTCTTAAAGACAATAGCTACCACTGGTTGAGTGCTCAGTGCATGTTCATATACTCATTTGACTTTGTGTGAGATACCTATTATTATACTCATGTTGGCAATGAGAAAACGGAGACTCACATGGTTTACATAACTGGCTCGAGGTCTCAGGGTTAATTGCAAATATTTGCTTATTATAAACAACTAAAGCTGGAATTTGAACCTAGAACTACCTGACTCCCAAGCACAGGTAGTTTTAAAGTTTTATTAAATTGAAATTTACTCTGCATTACTTAGAGATATTTTAGAATATTTCTATCTTCCTTTCTGATAAGTCCAGATGTATAGGCTACTGCATGTTTTGCCTAGAGTGGTAGGCACCTAACAAATACAGAAAGCATTGGATAGAAATGAGGAGTAAAGGAGGGATACACCAGGGCAGAGGGAGAAGGATGTTTTAGAGTGATTTGTACCGATGAAATATGGGAGAGCAAAATGAGTAGGATTAATGTTTCTCTCACTGACTTCAACTCAGGTCCTTGCCTGAGTAATAACTCGTGGGCTGGAGTAAAACGGCTTCTCCCCTATGGGCCATGTGAGAGATGTAATGAATGGTTCCTTACACAAGGCTCCCTTGTACAGAGGAACACAAGGACACAGAACTGAGTCCTCCAAAAACAGGCCCATGCCCAGGATCTAAAAACCACCAACCAACCTGTACCCAGAAACAGCCATTCATTTAGACGGCAGGAACTGAACAGCTTCAGAAATGTTCCAAACCAAACGGCACAGGGTAACAAACAAACAGCAGCAGCTCCCTCGCATGAGGTTTCCAGGAATCATCCTGCCCAGTAAAGAAAACAACGACCCAAATCTGCTTGTTAACCAATGCAAGTCTGCGAGGATAGCCGAGTCTTAATGCTCTTTTATTATTTAATAGTGGAAAAAAAGAACGAAAATGGTCCAAGATATTGCCAACAGGTTAAGAACTCAAGGGGAAATCAGAATATTTGGCTGATATTCTACTACTTACCACCCACCCTAGGAAATAAACACATATGCTTACCGCAACATTGTTTGTGATTGTAAAAGCCCAGAATCAACCTAAATATCCATTAATGGAGATGGTAAATAAAATAGTGTAGTCCTACTGTGGAATAAGAAAGAGGGAAGTATTAGTAAGTACTAATAAGTACTCAGAGGGCTAGCTCTTGTCATCCAGTTGAGTGAAAAAAGTAAATTGCAGAATAATGTGTACAGTTTGACAATACTTAAGTATTAAGAAGTAGAAAATAAAACTAACTTTGAGCAACTCTATATCTTTTCTGAGAGTAAATGTATTGGGAAAAGCCCTGAAAAGATACATAGCAAATTGACAAAAGTGGTCACTTCTGGAGATGAGGACTGGATAGGGGATGAGGGCAAAGTGAGGCCTTCAGTTTTATTTATAATATTTAACTTTTAAAAGCAGATATACTCATGCTCAGTTGTGTAATTATAAGTTAGTAACAATGATCAAATAAATCATAATAAGTTAACTTGAAAAAGAACAGGATGGAGGTGGGGGTCAGAAGTTCACTTGGAAACCATGGCTGCCCTGCTGCAACCATAGGAGGGAGGAAAGGGCAATTTCTCACCAGGGGTGCTAGGCGGATAAGCCCATACTAAAACATAAAGTTAACTCTTGCAGATCAACTAGTAAAAAATGTAAGCCCTAGCTGGTTTAGCTCAGTGGCTAGAGCATCGACCTGCAGACTGAGGAGTCCCAGGTTCGATTCTGGTCGAGAGCACATGCCTGGGTTGCAGGCTCAATCCCCAGTGGGGGGCATGCAGGAGGCAGCCAATCAAAGATTCTCTCTCATCATTGATGTTTCTATCTCTCTCTCCCTCTCCTGTCCTCTCTGAATAAATAAAAAAATATTTTTTTAAAATGTAAAAGATATGAACAGATAATTTTCAAAAACGGGAATGTAATTGTCTAATCTACTTTAAAAAGGATTTGACTTTATTTATAGTTGAAAACGTCTATAAAATGATGGCAGATTTCTGGGGAAAATATTTGCCACAATGTGATAGTAGCTTTAATGTCCTTAGTATATAAAGAATTCATAAACATTGAAAATGAAAGATATTAACACTGCCTATAGAAGACAAAGGATATGAAAAAACTTATAAAAGAGAGAAAGCTTGGGAAGACATCCATGTTCATGGATTGCAAGAAATAATGTTGTTAATATGTCAGTACTATCCATAAGTAATATATAGATTTAATACAATTCTTATTAAAATCTCAATGGTGCATTTTGCAGAAATTGAAAAGTCCACCCTAAGATTCATATGGAATTTCAAGAAAGCACATGTACCTAAAACAATCTTGAAAAAAAGAACAAAGTTGAAGGTCTCATGTTTCATGATTTGAAAACTTATTACAAAACTACAATAATCAAAACAGTATGTTACTGGCCTAAAAATGTAGACCAGTGGAATTTCAGAATAGAGAGCCCAGAAATAAACCCTCACATATAAGATCAAAGAATTTTCAACAAGGGTGCCAAAAACATTCAAAGAGAAAAGGACTGTTCTTTCAACAAATAATGCTGGCAAAGTTCAACATCACATGCAAAATAATGAAGTTGGACCCTTACTTTACACCATATACAAAAGTCAACTCAAAGTGGATTAAAGACCTAAATGTAAGACCTAAAACTATGAAACTCCCAGAAGAAAATCCTTTGTAACACTGTATTTTGCAATGATTTCTTGGATATGGCACCAAAAGCACAGGCAATAAAAGCACAAAATGGACAAATGGGACTACATCAAACTTTAAAACTTTGGTCCATCAAAGTAAGCAATTCACATAATGAATAAGCAATGTACAGAATGGGAGAAATATTTGCAAACCATATATCTGATAAGGACTCAACATCCAGAATACATAAAAAATGTCTACAACTCAATAATAAAAAACAAGTAACAATTAAAAAATAGACAAAGGACTTGAATAGACATTTTTTTCAAAGAAGCTATACAAATGGCCAACAAGCATATGAAAAGATGCTCAACATCACTAATCATTAGAAAAATGCAAATCAAAACCATACCTTATACCCATTAGAATGGCCACAAAAACACACACACAAAAAAACATCCAGAAAAATAAGATGTGCTAGTGTGGGTATGGAGAAATTGGAACCTTTGTATACTATTGGTGGGAACGTGAAATGGTATAGCTGCTATGGAAAATAATATGGAGGTTTCTCAAAAAATTAAAAACAGAATTACCACATGATCCAGTAACCCCATTTCTGAGTATACATCCAAAAGAATTAAAAGTGGCGGCCCTGGTTGGGTAGCTCAGTTGGTTTGAGCATGCACATAGGAGAAGCAACCAATGAATGCATAAATAAGTGAAACAACAAAATCTCTCTTTCTATCAAAATTAATTTAAAAACAAAGGAGGAAAAAAACACAGATTGACTTAGAAAAAAAAATTTTTAAGCAGAATCTCCAAGAGATCTTTACACACCTATGTTCATTACAACATTATTCACAATAACCAAGGGGTGGAAGCAACCCAAGTGTTCATCAACAGATAAATGGATAAACAAAATGTGATATATATATATATATATATATATATATATATATATATATATATACACATATATACACAATTTCATATTATTCTGCTTTTAAAAAGGAAATCCTGGCACATGAAACAATATGATAATTCTTGAGGACATTGAGCTAAGTGAAATAAGCCACTCACAAAAAGACAAATGCTATATTATATTATTCCACTTATATGAGGCATCTAAACTAGTCAAGCTCACAGAATTGGAAACCAGAATGGTGGTTGCCAGGAGCTGGGAGGAGGGGGAGATGGGAAGTTGCCCAATGAGCATAGAGTTTCAGTTTTGCAAGATTAAGAACACTCTAGAGCAGGGGTGGGCAAACTTTTTGACTCGAGGGCCACAATGGTTCTTAAACTGGACCAGAGGGCCGGAACAAAAGCATGGATGGAGTGTTTGTGTGAACTAATATAAATTCAAAGTAAACATCATTACATAAAAGGGTACGGTCTTTTTTTTTTTTTTTTTTAGTTTTATTCATTTCAAACAGGCCGGATCCGGCCTGCAGGCTGTAGTTTGCCCACGGCTGCTCTAGAGAGTGCAACAATGAGACCATACTTAACACTACGAACTGCACACTTAAAATGGTTAAAATGGTAAATTTTATGATGTGTCTTTTACAAAAAAAGAGAGGAATCCCAGGTGGATTTGTACATGCATTCAAGTTTGAGATGCACTATTCTACCAAAACTTCACATTGCAGCTAGAGTTTCAAAGCTTTGAATATTAAAATATTTTATAGATGTTATCTGGAGAATATAACGAAACATTTGAGTAAAGCTATGAATAAGATGAAAAGAGAAAATGATAACAACTTTCAAAAGTAGCATTCCCCAAAGGAGATTAATGTTGATTTACAGGCACAATGCCAATAAGGCTTTAGCTCATCAACCAGAGTGGAAAATTCCAATTGTTAAACCCCCCAAAACGTATTGATGGTTAATCAAAGAAATTTTGTGATTCCCTCTTTCAGGCATAATGACCAGCCTGGTAAGATGAAAAACAAACAAACAAACAGATATAATATTCCCATCTATCAAGTTGTTAAATATAAAACATAAATACAACATAAAAACATATTAAGAAATAATATACATGCAGTAAAGGACTGAAATCTTACATGTAACATTCAATGAATTTTGACGACATGCGCAGGTAGGCATGTGTACACACGCGCGCGCGTGCACACACACACACACACACACACACACACACAATGAAACCACACAAATCAAGTTACAGAACACTTCCAAAACTACAGAAGACTCTCTCATGACCTTCCCCAGTCAATTCCTAGAGAGGCTGTTAAGAGCTAATACTTGTAATCATGTTGTGTGAAATGAACTTCTATATATCATTAATCAGTGAATGCTTTCTAAAAAGCAATTTTATGATATTATCAAAACTAGTGATACTGCTCAGTTTCTTTATTGAGGAAGGAATTTGGATTCTTGGGATCTATCCTAAGCAAAAAATGAGATGTAATAAAACATACATAAAAGGATGCTGATTACTGCTACACTATCCTCAAAAAATTAGAAATTGCCCTAACCAGTTTGGCTAAGTGGTTGGAATGTCAGCCCTCAGACTGAAGGGTACTGAATTCTATTCTGGTCAAGGGCACATACCTCGGTTGCAGGCTCGATCCCCAGCCTCAGTTAGGGCATGTGCAGGAGGCAACCAATCTATGTGTCTCTCTCACATAGATGTTTCTTTCTCTCTGTCTCTCTCCCCCTCCCTTCCACTTTCTCTAAAAATCAATGGGAAAAATATCCTTGGATGAGGATTAACAAACAAACAAATAAATAAATAAATTAGAAATTGGGGGAGATGTGGGACAAAGGATACAATTTTCAGTTAAAGAAGAATAAGTTCTGAGGATCTAATGCACAGCATGGTGACTGCAGTTAACACAATATTGTATGCTTGAAGGTTGCTGGGAGTACATCTTAAGTATTCTCACCACACACTCCAAAAGTTAACTATGTGTGGTGATGGATGTTTAATTATTTTGATCTTGGTAATCATTCCAAAATGTATATGTATATAATATCATATTGTGCACTTTATATATCTATAATTATATTTGTTAATTAATTCTCAATAAAGTTGGAGAAAAAATAAAGTACACACAAAAAATTAGAAATAGCCTAAGTATCCTATCTAATAAAAGAGAAAAATGGTAATTGGCGTACGATGATACCCTTTTCATTGGCTAATCAGGGCTATATGCAAATTAACTGCCAACTAAGATTGGCAGTTAACTGCCAACTAAGATTGGCAGTTAACTGCCAACAAGATGGCGGTTAATTTGCATATGTAGGCACAATGCAGGGAGGTGAAAGGGAAAGCAGGAAGAAGCCCCCTGCCACTGACAGTGATCAGAAACCCAGGGGGGAGCTAAGAGCTGGGGGGCAGGGCAAAGGCGGCCCTGGGGCCGCCTTTGCCCTGCCCCCCAGCCATGATCGGAGAATCAGGCGCCTTTGCCGCCCTGGCCAGTGATAGCAGGAAGTGGGGTGGAGCCAGCGATGGGAGCTGGGCACGGTCCAAGCTGGCAGTCCCGGGAGCTAGGGGTCCCTTGCCTGGGCCTAAAGCGAAGCCCATGATCGCGGGGCCGCTGCAGCTGCGGGTCCCCGCTGCCCGGGCCGGACACCTAGGCCAGAGGCGTTAGGCCTGGGCAGGGGCGGAGCCTGCAACCGCGGGGAGCTGGGGGTCCCCTGCCCAGGCCTGACACCTCTGCCGGAGGCCTCAGGCCTGGTCAAGGGGCCGACCCGGTGATTGGTGATCGGAGGGTGATGAGGGTCAACTCCTCTGGCCGAGGCATCAGGCCTGGGTGGGGGGCGGAGCCGGGGATTGGGGGGATATGATGGTCCCCTTGCCCAGGCCTGAAGCCTGGGTCAGAGGCGTCAGGCTTGGGCGGGGGGTGGAGCAAGCGTTCCGAGGGAGATGGGGGTCCCCTGCCCAGGCATGATTCCTGGGCCAGAGGCCTCAGGCCTGGGCGGGGGCCAGAGCCAGTGATCGGGGGGAGATGGGGGTCCCCTGTCCAAGCCTGACACCTCTGGCGGAGGCGTCAGGCCTGGACAAGGGGCCGATCAGGCGATCGGAGGGTGATGGGGGTCTACGCCTCTGGCCGAGGCATCAGGCCTGGGCAAGGGGCAGAGCCAGCAATCGGAGGGTCTGGGGGTCCCCTGCCCAGGCCTGACGCCTGTCAGAGGCGTCAGGCCTGGGCAAGGGGCCGATCCTGCGATTGGAGGGTGATTGGGGTCAACGCCTGAGGGCTCCCAGTATGTGAGAGGGGGCAGGCTGGGCTGAGGGACACTCCCCCACCCCCCCCACACACACAGTGCACAAATTTCGTGCACCGGGCCCCTAGTATATCATAAGAGAATTGTTGGATTATAATATAACTTGAAATAGTTGCAGTCATTAAAACTGTGGTTTTTAAAAAAATCTAAATGAAATAATACTCATAATGCTTAGGTATTAAGGATAAAATAAAATGAGAAATGCAATATGATTTTAATTTTAAAAAGCATTACTTTTACGGAAAGAAAAGACTAGCTTGGTATTATCTTTCTCTAGTTAATAGGAACATAGGAAATTGTAATTTTGTTCTTTTGCTTCTTGTATTTTCCAAAATTTTTTATAATCACCCATATGTCTTATTAATGAGAAGAAAACCTTATTTTTTAAAAGCAAGCAAGGAAAGTAAACAAATTGTCATTGGTCTGTTCTTTTGAGAATGAAATAAAAGCCTTCCTGTGGTTGACTGCAATTTCCCTTCACTTTAAACTGGAAACTTAAATAATAAAAACAACAAAGCACAGAACAGATCAAAAGTCAAATGGATACTTCTATGAAGACTCTCATGACACACCTTGTGTTACAGACAATTGATAAAGGCCCCTCATTTCAGTGTTTTGTCAAAAGGAAAACATCTTGAGAGCTGCATAAAATTCTGTACTGTCCCTTCAATGCCAAGAAAGGAGGAAATAAAAGAAAAAGCCCAAGCCTCTATATGACTCATTTTCATCTTCTTCCCAGAGTTCACTGGAGAGGTCAACATCAATCCAATCTGAACCTTCTGCAGGGAACCAACGGTCTTAACACCCACATAGCATAGATTACACACATAAGCAAACATCTGCCCCTCTCCTTAGTAGTTTTAAGGTTCTTTACCACAGAGCAAAATTTGAGGCCAGAAACTGTATTCCCTGATGGACCCTTAAATAACTCCCTGCTTTATTTTTGTTGGAAGTTGGAGGGGAAAATAAACTTGCCAATAAATACAATCCATATGGACAGAGCAAGAAAATATCAGAGCTTAAGTTTATATTTATTTTCATGTCACCTTTAAAAAATTTCTCATCTGTGTACAGAATATATCAGCACAGTAGTAGGTGTGTATACTATAAATATAACTATGTAAACATATATTGGGATGTTCATGCTCACATTTTTTAATGGTAAGGGACATTTTTTAATGGTAAGGGAGCATGCAAAAAATAATAATTGGAGACCATCAATCTAGACCAGAGGATCTCAGCTTCAATTGACTGTGAAACATGTTTTATTGATAATAGTGAAATACTATGATCAGTTTGGGATTTTTAAAAATCAGAGGAAATTCAGTATTATCACTCTCAGTTCCTACACAGGTATTGTGATTAAAATTTATTTTTTAATTTTAAAGGCTATTTTTTAAAGCAGGGTTAGGGCAAAGTCAAAAGCCAAAAGGGGAAAAAATGAACTAAACCAAATTAAACAAACAACATAAAAGCAAACAACAAAGGCTTCCTAGTCTCTGTACTAGAAATGGTGAACAGATGTTACTGAGATCCACTGAGAAATAACCTTAAGTTGTAATAATCAGAATTTAGACATAACATAATTTTGGTACATATGGGATAGAAAGCCCAAGGCATTAAATATCTGGTTATAAATAGGAAGGCAGAGGTGGGGATGAGACTATTTTCAGAGAAGAAAGTGAGTTAATATGGGAATGGGTTACTGATGGAGGTTGTTCAAAGAACATTGAGTTTCAGCAGATATTAAAATAGGCTAGAATATCACTCCTCTGGGCCAGCACAAATTAATTCTCAGGCCTCTCAAGATTTTGCAATGCTAGGGCTCTCTGTAAGGTATAATTAAATTTTATGACCAGATTTGTCCTATGAAATGGACATCTCTCAGAAGTGGTTCATGCTGGTCAAGGTAAACCCCACTTCCCTGTCGCTATGAGGGCCACACATGAACAGATAAGTTAAGATTTGTGAGTTGGGGGACAACTGTCAGAACATGAAACAATGATCCTCAACATTGGCTGCATATTATAATTATCTGAAGAACTTTAAAAAATATTGATGCCCTAAGACTTGTACAAGAAAATTATAAAACATCATTGGAAGAAATAAAAGAACTAAATAAATGGAAACACCTAATATTAATGAGTTGGAAGACTTATTGTTAAAGTATTATTAACAACATTTTAAACTTATATACTGAGTCAACCACAGTCCTGGCTGATTATTTTGTAGAAATTGACAAGCGAACCTAAAATTATATGAAAATGCAGGTGATAACATTGTGTACCTCTTCCACCTGGCTGTTTATGAGTTATATAAGCAAATGTTTTCCTAAGTTATATGATTCATTCCAGCAAATTAACAGAACCCCAGGATAGAGGCCATGGGAACCTCTGACATATAGCTGGAGTCCAGGTGATAACCTTGATTTGCTATTGCGGTCTGAAGTGAGTGGAGGGGTGGGTATGGGACTGTAGGACTGTGGAATTTGATGCTATATTTATCAGGTGGACAGTGTAACAACTGAACTGAATTGAGGGACTCCAGGTTGGTGTCAGAGAATTGGTTGTTGGTGTGAGGAAAGAACTACACATTGGAATTATAGTTAGTGATCAAAAGTGAAATCAGAAACAGAATTATAGGATGACTGGATATCCACATGCGGAAGAATAAAGTTGGGCTCTTATATAATACCATATATAAAAATTAATCCAAAATATATCAAAGATATAAATGTAGAGGTAAAACTATAAAACTAGAATAAAATGTAGGTTTAAATCTTTGTGACTCCTGACAGGGCAATAGTTTCTTAGATTTTATAACAAAAACACGAGCAATAAGGAAAAAAAAGAAAAATTAGACTTTATGAAAGTTTTAAACTTTTGTGCACCAGAGAGCACTATAAGAAAGTGAAAAGATGCCCTGGCCAGGTACTCAGGAGGTTAGAGTGTCATCTTGATATACCAGGTTGTGGGTTCAATTCTCGGACAGGGCACATACAACAATCAACCAATGAATGCATAAATAAGTGAAACAACAAATTGATGTTTCTCTCTTTCTCAAATCACTAAATTAAAAAAAAGAAAGTAAAAAGACAATCCATAGAAGAAAATATTTGTAAATCATATTCACAGGTCATATATCAGATATCATCTATACTAATAAAAGAGAAAAATGGTAATTGGCGTACGACGATACCCTTTTCATTGGCTAATCAGGGCTATATGCAAATTAACTGCCAATCTAACTGCCAACAAGATGGCGGTTAATTTGCATATGTAGGCACAATGCAAGGAGGCGAAAGGGAAAGCAGGAAGAAGCCCCCTGCCACTGACAGTGATCGGAAACCCAGGGGGGAGCTAAGAGCTGGGGGGCAGGGCAAAGGTGGCCCTGGGGCCCCCCAGCCATGATCGGAGAATCAGGTGCCTTTTCTGCCCTGGCCAGTGATAGCAGGAAGTGGGGTGGAGCCAGCAATGGGAGCTGGGCACGGTCGAAGCTGGCAGTCCCAGGAGCTAGGGGTCCCTTGTCTGGGCCTAAAGCGGAGCCCACGATCGCGGGGCCGCTGCAGCTGTGGGTCCCCGCTGCCGGGGCCGGACACCTCAGCCAGAGGCTTCCTGCAGGGGCAGGGGTGGAGCCCGCGTGATCGCGGCACCCCCCGCTGCCACTGCAGGTCCCTGCTGCCCGGGCCGGACGCCTAGGCCAGAGGCGTCAGGCCTGGGCAAGGGGCCGATCCTGCGATTGGAGGGTGATGGGGGTCAACGCCTGAGGGCTTCCCAGTATGTGAGAGGGGGCAGGCTAGGCTGAGGGACACCCCCCCCCCTCCCACACACCCAGTGCACGAATTTCGTGCACCGGGCCCCTAGTATATTAATAAATCAGTATTACAGTATTCAGAATATATAAAGACTTACAACTCAACAATAAAAAGACATATAACTGCCCTAGCTGGTTTGGCTCACTGGATAGAGCGTCGGCCTGTGGACTCAAGGGTCCCAGGTTCGATTCCGGTCAAGGGCATGTACCTTGGTTGCAGGCACATCCCCAGTAAGAGGTGTGCAGGAGGCAGCTGATCGATGCTTCTCTCTCATCGATGTTTCTAACCCTCTATCCCTCTCCCTTCTTCTCTGTAAAAAAATCAATAAAATATGTGTTTTTATTTTAAAAAAAGACATATAACCCAATTTAAAAATGGGCAAAGAATTTGAACAGACATTTCCCCAAAGAAGATATACAAAAGCACAATAAACACAAGAAAAGATGCTCAACATTATTAGTCATTAGGAAAATATAATGAGATACCACTTCATACCCACTAGGATAATAAAAAAGACTGATAATAACAAGTGTTAGTGGGGAGAAAGTGAGGAAACTGAAACCTTCATACATTGCTGGTGGGAATGTAAAAAGGTGCAGACACTTGGGAAAAAACAGTTTAACAGTTCTTCAAAAAGTGAACATATGACTCAGTAATTTGACTCATAGATATATACCCAAGAGAACTGAAGACATACATCCATAGCAGCAGTATTTATAATAGTCAGAATGAAAACAATCCAAATGTCCACCAACTGATGAATGGATAAACAAAATGTGCTATAGCTACACAATGGAATATTATTCAGTCATAAAAAGGAAGGATGTACTGATTCATGCTACAGTAAGAATGGCCTTGAAAACATTATGCTAAGTGAAAGAATTTAGTCACCAAAGGCCACTAATGAATGATCCCATTATTGTAAAATGCCCAGAATAGGCAAATCCATAGAGATAGAAAGTAGATCAGTGGTTGCCAGGGGCTGGAAGGAGGAAGGAATGGGGAATGACTGTTAAAAGGTACAGGTTTCTTTCTGGGGAGATGAAAATGTTCTGGAATTAGGGAGTGGTGATGGCTGTACAACTTTGTGAATACAATAAAAACTCCTGAATTTTATATTTTAAGAGAGTGAATTTTATGGTATGCAAATTGTATCTCAATTTTTAAATGTTATAGAAAAATGTTGATACTAGTGTCTACTGAGATCAATCAAATCTAAATATCTGGGGATGAAGCCTGGGCATTTGAATTTCTGAAGGCTCCCTGGTGATTTTGAAGCATCATGGGTTAGTTATCCACCACATTAAATAAACCATCAATTTCTTCTATTGTAAATTTGTAGGCAGAGATTAACAAGATTCTTTGACCCTCTACTGTTCTAATGCTAGGAAAAGGTCTAGAGTAATCATAGCTAAAATTCACCAGTGTTGTCATAATGAAACATATTAACTTATTTATCTATACTAACAAAAGAGTAAAATGCTAATTAGACTGGATAGACCAGACGTCCTTCCTGACAAAGCCAGGGGCATGGTTAGCCTGCAAACCACCCGTGGCCCCTCGCCCAGGCTGGCCCCACCCCCCAGCGAGCACCCCTACCCCAATCTGGGGCCCCTTTCAGGGCACGCCAGCCAGCCCCCACCTGTGCATCAGGACTCTATCCTATATAATAAAAGGGTAATATGCAAATTGACCCTAATGGCAGAACGACCTGAGGCGCACTGACCACCTCTTGGCTCCAATCGCCTGATGGCCACCTGCGGCAGGGGTGGGGCTGGTGAGCAGGCGGGAACAGCCGACTTCTTGGTCCCTTCCCTGGTCGTCAGGCACTGATCACCTGATGGTGAACCGGGAACCGAGGGGTGGGTGGTGGCAGGGGGCGGGGCCGGCTGCAGGCAGCTGGGGAAGATGGCCCTGATCGCAGGCCAGGCCTAGGGACTGTACCCACGTATGAATTTTGTGCGCCAGGCCTCTAGTTATATTATAATGTTGTTGTGGTTTTTTTTGTTGTTGTTGTTATTAATCCTCACCCAAGGATATTTTTCCATTGATCTTCAGGAAGAGTAGAAAAGAGAGGGAAGACAGAGAGAAACATCAGTGTGAGAGAAACACATTGATTGGTTGCCTCCTGAACCCTGACCCAGGCCAGGGCCAGGCCCAGGGAGGAGCCTGCAACCGAGGTACATGCCCTTGACTGGAATCAAACCTGGGACGGCAGGTCGACACTCTCTCCACTGAGCCAAACCTGCTAGGGCTATAATGTTTAAAACAAACCACAGTTTTTCCCAGTGCTAATCAGCTGGCATGCTTTTACATGTCCACATTGTAAAATCATTTAAGATTTTTTGAAGGATGTAACTTACCCTTAATTACCGTGTCAATATAACAATCTGTAATGCCAGGAGGAGTTTTTTGTTTGTTTTTTAAAAATCTATTCCTGCTTCGAAGTTGACACTGGGATAGCCATGGTAATCCCTAGCTCTGAGGAGGTCCCCCTTTGAACCCAGGAGTGGGATGCAGCCTTCCGATCTTGGGTGGTCCAAAGGGTGGGGTGCTTCAAGGAAGCATAGGCCAAACTATTTCACCTACCCAAGAAGCACATGCCCCATGTTTTTCAATTCTACTTCATGATTTGTTTAATATTCCCACTTAATTCCAAAAAGGAAGTTGAAGTAATTTGGTTGGTTGTCTGAAGAAAGTAGTTTAGGCCCAGAGCAGTCCTGATAAGCAAAGTGTTAGTTTCCAGGATGGGTTCTTATGCAGAGAGAGATGAGCCTAATAATTCCCCCACTTAACCTGGATATTCTGTGTCACTTTGGAGAATGACTGTTTTCTACATGGTCTAATCCCACGACAAGAAGCAACATGATGAAGCTGTACGGAAGGTACAGATGCAATGGCAAAGCTCTTGTATCCCCTACTGGAAAATACCTCATTTCTGCCAAGATATCAGGATCATATGCACATTTTTTATTAGAAAAGTTTGGCACATTTACGCAATAACCCTTCTGAAAAATGTAAGGCTTTCAAACCTCTAATCTCTTATAATAAGCATAATGGATGAAATGGAACATACCCTCTTGGAGCATGTCAGAGTTATGCAGAATAACTCTATCTGTAACTTTACTACTTTGTATTTCATACAAGAGCATATCAGAATTGAAGTAAGTACAAGTAATGCTATTAATTATTTGATCTAGACTGCTTCTCATTGTACTAGTCTTTGCTAATATTGAATTATAGTGATTACATTAATATTTAATTGGGGTGTAGGTCTAATAGAAATGCAATTAGTACAACCTACTGAAGTAGTTTCAATATTGAGGGAATATAAATCTATTGAATTTAGAATCTTAATAATAAATTCTATTTAAACAAACTTCTTACTAGATATTTCTGTCCTGGCCATAATGGAATAACTGGTGCCACACAGCCTTACCACTAGATACAACTACAAAACTAGGTAAAACACATAAAGCAACTGTTTTAGGCCCCGGACAACCATCAGGGAGGACTGTAATTCCTGCAAGAAGGGAAAATTCCTGCATACACACAAAAAAGACATCACTGATTAATTATCTCAATCATTTAAAGAAGAAATAATAATCCTACACACCACTTTTTAGAAAACAGAGGAGGGGAACACTTACAAATGCGTTTTATGAGACCACAGTTACTCTGATACCAAACCCATAAAAATACAAAAAGGAGAACTACTGACCAATATTATCATGAGCATAGATGCAATTTTAGCAAATTGAACCCAGCAGTTTGAATGATCCTCATGATCAAATGGGTTTTATTTGAATATTGCAATGTTAGTTTAACACTTGAAAACAAATTAATTCAAATAACAGAATAAGAAGAAAAATCATGTGATCAGCTTCATACATGCATCTGACAAAATTCAGCACTCATTCATGATAAAACCTCTCAGCATACACAATAAAAGGAAACCTCTTCAACTTTATAAAAGACGTCTATAGCCAACAACATACTTAATGGTGAAAGATTAAAACATTTCCCCATAAGATCAAGATCAGAATAAATATGCATACTCACCTCTCCTAGTAAAGGTTTTAGATACTTTTACCAGTCTTGTCTTCAATCATGTAATAAGACAAGAAAAAGAAAAAAAGGCATAAAATTGTAAAGGAAGGAATAAAACTGTCCTTACTGGCAGATGACATGATCATGTACATAGAAAATCTTAAACAACTTAACAAAAGCTACTGGAGCTAGTAAATAAGTTTAGAAAGGTTCAGGATATAAGGTGAATATACAAAACTCAATTGTATCTCTACATATTAGGAAATAAACATTTGAAAAATTAAACTCAGTATCATTTAGAATAATATAAAAAATTCAAAATACTTCAGTATGCAATTAATAAAATACATATGAAATATATACCTTGAAAACTACAAAATATTGCTGAGAATAAAAAATGAACAAATGAAAAGACTGTTTCTTATGATGTCAATTCTCTAAGAACTGATCTAAAGATCAGACACAATCCAAATCAGAATACCAGAAGATTTTTTGTAGAAATTAACAAATAGACTATAAAAATTTTAAAGGGCTTAAAATAGGTGAAGTAATTCTGGAAAAAAAAAATCGAATTTGGCGGATGTACACTACTTTAAGATTGCTATCACGCTATGGTAATCAAGACAGTATGGTATTGGCATAAATACAAACAGATTACTGGATTAGAATATAGTACAAAAGTAGACCCACACATATTGATTTTTGACTAAGGTACAAAGGAAACTCAGTGGAGAAAGGAAGTATTTCCATCAAACAGTGCTGAAACAACTGGTTAACTATGCAGAAAAATAGCAATTGCAATTCATCTCACACCAAACACAAAAATTAATTTTAGCCCATGGACATGGGCAATAGGGTAGTGAAGATCTGGGGGTGTGTTGGTAGGGCTGGGAGGATGAGGATAAAGGGGGGGATATCTGTAATACTATCAACAATAAAAATATATTAAAACAAGAAAAAATAATTAATTTGAGATGAACCATAGTTTTAATGTAAAAGCAGAAACCATAAAGCCTCTAAAAAGGGGGAGGGTATTTTGCAACTTAGATGTAGGCAAATATTTCTTTGTCAGGACCCACAGAGGACTAATCATGAAAGCAACAAATTGATAAAATGGACTTACGAAAAATTAAAACTTCTGTTCATCAAAAGACTGTTAGGACATTGGATAAGCAAGCTATCTATGGGAGAAAATAGTCACAACATACATGTCTGACACAGGACTTGTATCCAGAATAAACAACTCCTATGACTTAATGATAAAAAGACAAACAAATCGATTATAAAAAGTAGTTAAGAAGACTTCTGTTTCCACAAGGATGAAGTAGATACACTTTCCCCTTATTTCTGCTATGTACAGCTAAAACTCTGGACTTTATATATAGAGATCAGAAGACTGAAAGTTGGAGAGAAGACAGACCAGCTACTGAGGAACAGATGATGAGTTCCTGGGTTCTCATTTTGCCTCCATATCCCAGGCTGGATGCTGGTGAAGCCAGCAACCTGGAAATGCCAATGGGTGTGCCCATGCCCCCAGAAAGGCCTGCGGGCTCTAGCTAAAGGGCCAAAAAGGGGCAACCTAAAAAGACAGAAAACTGTTAGACAATAACTATTCTATTCCAGCCAAACATTACAGAAAAAACCGTAACCCTATCTCTAAAAGGCTAAGTAGGAAGCCCAGACCTCCACCCCCATGAGGTTATAAGGAGGTACCCTACCCAGCAGGGGAGATCATAGAACTGGAGATGAAGTCCTGGCTCTACTTGAGACTCTCATTCCAGTGGTTCAACTTTTTTTGTATGCTATGAGGCAATGATTCACCCTTTTGGTCTACACTACTTAGTGGGGTATAACTAAGAGCCCTGATTTAACTTAAATTTTTTTTTTTTCCTGCCCAGCCAGTGTGGTCCAGTGGTTGAGCATTGACCTGTGAACCAGGAGGTCATGGTTTGATTCCTGGTTCAGGCACATGCCCAGGTTGCGGGCTTGATCCCCAGTGTGGGGCATATGGGGGTGGCTGATCAATGATTTACTCTCATCATTGATTTTCTATCTTTCTTTCCCTCTCCCTTTTTCTCTGAAATCAATAAAAATATATTTAAAAATGTTTCTTTTCTGAGCTCTAAACTATACTCTTATCTCAACTTCCTATCCTTCCAGGCTTCTTACCATAATTCTTTTCTTTCCTTCAATTGTGTCGGCCATGCTTCCCCACTTCCCTCAGGGCCCAGGCAGCTTCCTATATTGCATCTCTTCAACAATACTTTTTGTGGCAATCAATTTTATCGAGTTAAAAGTTGACTGTAGCAGGCATCCATTTAAAATATACAATTTGAGGCCAGCTAGTGTTGCTCAGTGGTTGAGCGTTGACCTATGAGCCAGGAGGTCACAGTTCAATTCCCGGTCAGGGCATATGCCCAGGTTGTGGGCTCAATCTCCAGTAGGAGATGTGCAGGAGGCAGCTGATCAATGATGCTCTCTCTAATTGATGTTTCTCCTCTCTCTCTCTCTCTCTCTCTCTCTCTCTCTCTCTCTCTCTCCCTCCCTCTCTGAAATCAATAAAAACTAAAACTAAAACTTACAATTTGATGATTTCTGACACATGCATATACCAGGAAAACTAACTACAGTCAGTTTATATAACACTTTCATCATCCTACAACGTTCCATGCCTCTGGGTAGGACATCCCTCAGCCCCACGTGCTTTTTTGTCACTATATTTTCATTTCCACTATAATTTGTATTTAGTGGAATAATTTGTAGCCAGACTTTTGGGTCTGGCTTTCTTCACTCAGCATAATGGTTTTGTATGTATGTCGTGTTTATCTGTAGTTTGTTTCTTTTTTGCTCAGTAGTGTTCCATTGTACAGATACACACTACATCTTGTTTATTCACTCACCAGGTGAAATTCGACATTTGGTCAGTAACCTATTTGGGCTATTATGAATAAAACTGCAATGACCATTCACGTAAAAGAAAAAAGATGGCATAGAAGTGTATTTATGGATAGGGAAAGATTTTCATGACCAACTGTTTTAAAAAAAGATTACAGAACAGTTTATACAATGTCAACCCATTTTTGTAAAGAATATATTTGGGTAAACAAGTATATTTGTAGAAAAAAGCCTAAAGTGTTAATGATGGTTATCTCTGGCTACTGAGGTTACATGACTATTAAGTTAAAGAAACAAATAAATTGAGTAAAAGATTGGAACAGGCACTTCACAAAGGAGACTATGCCAATAAGCACATGAAAAATGTGTTCAGCACCCTCGTCATCCAGGAGATGCAAACAAAAGCCACAGTGAGATGCCACCACTGATAGCACTGCACGTTGGCAAGGATGTAGAAACGAGAACGCTCATCTATGAGTGGCAGGAATGGGAGACTGTGCAACCACTCTGAAAATTGGTCTTGCAGTTTCTCATAAAGTTAAATACGCACCTACCCTATGACCCAGCAAACGCCCTTTTAGGTATTTACCTGGAGAAATGAAAACATTGGACATAGGAAAGACTTGTGTATGGATGTTCATAGCAGCTTTATTCATAACGCTGAATACTCCAGAAAGAAAATCAGATTTCAAAAATTTTAACTTGTTCTTTTCTCTTTTCCCAGTCTTGGCCTCAACAACTAGAACAGCAATAAACTAGAAACAACTCCATCAGCAGGAGAATGAATAAGCAATATTACTCAGCAAAAAACAGCTTCTGATATACACAACACATGCATGGGCCTCAGTATCATTATACTGAGTGAAAGAAGCCAGATACAGAAGGGTATCTCCTATATGGTGCCATTCATGTGAAGTTCTGAAATCGCCAAAACCAATCAAGGGTAAAAGAAATCAGGACAGTGGTTGCCTGTGGAGGTGGGGACAGGTGGAGATTGACGGGGATGGGACGCAGGGGATATTTTGGGGGTTATGGCAGTATACTGTATCATGATGAGGTACGGGTTACACAAATGTATGAAACTGTTGAAACTCATTGAACCGTATACTTAATGTCTGTCATGTCACTGTATATAAGTTATGCTTTAATAAAAATGGGAAAAATGAAAAAGAAACAAGTATTTTTTAATTCATGTAAATATTCAAACACAAAAAATGTAGAAAATATAGTAGAATGAGCATGCTATCATATTTGAGTAATCATTTGCTAACTCCAGTTACTGGCAGTAAATTGCTTAAGACACACGTCATAACTGACATGTTCAAGAGCCAAGAATGATTGTGTGTTCATTTCCTAATGAAAGGCTGTATTTTTCCCCCCGACAAGTCTTATGGTTAGAGAAATGGAAATATTTTCTAGCCTTCTCGGGGATTTCAATGGAATGTCAGAGTTTGACCCATTGACACCCACTGAAAAATGTGGTCCCTTTCAAATACCAGCAGGGCTTCATTTTTTAGGGATTTTTACTAGTCAACATTGCCTTTTAGGAGGAAACAACTAGGAATGATTGATTGGTTTTAAAATAGGCTCAATATTTTTTGCTGTTTCACCAATTGAAGAACTATAGTGATAATTCATGCCATACTTCTCTCCACTCATGTTTTAGAAAATGAATTAATGGGAAAAATAAGGTAGATTAGGATTAAAGTGCTGTGTTTTTTTTTAACAATTATTTGCTACATGATATTGAATACATTTTTTTTAAAGATTTTTTATTGAGCTTTAGAAAGAGAGGAAGGGAGAGGGAGAGAGAGAAAAACATTCATCCACTGCCTCCTTCACAACCCCTACCCAGAATCAAGCCCACAACCCAGGCATGTGCCTGACTGGAATCTAACCAGCAACCTTTTTTTAAAATTTTATTGTTTAAGGTATTAGTAGTAGTAGTACATATCATATGTCTCTGGTTTTTTTTTCCCCATTGACCTCCCCCCAGCTGCCCCTATCCCCCGGCACTTGCCCTGTTCCCCTCTCCCCCAGTGTCTTGCGTCTGTTGGTTGTGTTTATCGGTGCATACAAGTCCTTCGAACCAACCAGCATCCTTTTAGTGCATGGGACAACACCCAACCAACTGAGCCACACTGGCCAGGGCTTGAATAAATTCCTTAATCATTCTGACCCTTGGTCTCTACATCAATAGCCATAAGAATAGCATCCCCGGGAGAAACCAAGATGGTGGCATAGGTAAACACCTGAAATTGCTGCCTCGCACAACCACTTCAAAAATACAACTAAGAGACAAAATGGACATCATCCAGAACACAGGAAGGCTGGCTGAGTGGAAATTCTACAACTAGAAGGAAAGAAAAAAGCACACTGAGACTCAGAGGAGGTGCGGAAGTAAAGTGCAGAGGTACGGAGGCGCACGCGGAAAGGGCTGGCAACTGAGGACGAGGTTGTCTTTTTCAATCAGGAGGGAGACACACGCTCCCGCTCTGAACTCCAGTTCTGGGCTAGTCTCTGGGAACCCAGACTCATACGGGGAGAAACTGGACTGTCTGGTATCGGGTGGAACTCTTGGGTGGCTTTCTCTCAGAGGTGCTTGCAGCGATTACTGCGGGACACTGAGACCCGGGGCCTCTTAGGGCAGGACTGAGGAGCAGCCATAGCTGTTTGCTCCGCCCTGTTGATTCTCCGAGACCTCACCCCACCCAAGATGTGCACAGAGGCTTTTGTATATGAATGACCTGGCCCTTTGCAATCTAAAATTACCTAACAAACTGCAGTTGGGTCAGAGAGACCCAGAACATCCAAAAGAAGGCCCAAGGCCCCACAGCAGCTTGCATTGCTTCACAGCTGGGCCTCATCTGGGCAACTCCAAACCCCAAATAAGGAAGAGGAATCTGCAGATCGCTCCGTAGCTCCTGCTGGATAGCCTCAGGCAGAGGCTAAATTAGCACCTCTTTAGAGATCCAAGTGCCAGTGTATCCAGTGGTCAGAGTGGGGCCATCCAGATTACAACTCCTCAGATCCATAAGGGACACACTCAGGGGGCAGACTCAGTGAGCACCAAAGCCCCACTGAAGCAAATCTTGCCCCATAAGGGTGTCTCCATCACAGAAGTTCTCCCACCATAGACACAGTTGATTTTCACAGCCAATTGGCCTGGAGGTCAATTCCTCCCAGTGATACCAACTACAATCAAGGCTTGACTACAACAAGACTGTGCATACAGCCCACAAAGGGGTGCACAAAGAGTGTCCACCTCAGATAATTGGGGAGGCTGAGCTACTGGGCCCTATAGGACACCTAGCACAGAAAGCCACCCTCTCAACACAGGGAAGCAGACAAAATGCGGAGACAAAGAAACAGGTCACAAATGACAGAAATGGAGGAAAGCAAACTACTGGATATAGAGTTCAAAACCACGGTTATAAGGCTTTTCAAGAATTTTCTAGAAACTGCCGATAAATTTAGTGAGACCCTGAAGAAATCTAGTGAGACCCTCAAGGATATGAAAAAGGACAAACTAGAAATTAAGCACACACTGACTGAAATAAAGAATATTATACAGAGATCCAACAGCAGACTAGAGGATCCCAAGAATCAAGTCAAAGATTTGAAATATGAAGAAGTAAAAAACACCCAACCGGAAAAGCAAAAAGAAAAAAGAATCCAAAAATATGAAGATGTGTAACGAGCCTCTGGGACAATTTCAAGCGTACCAACATCAGAATTATAGGGGTGCCAGAAGAAGAGAGAGAGCAAGATATTGAAAAGCTATTTGAAGAAATAATGACAGAAAATTTCCCCTACCTGTGAAAGAAATAGACTTACCTGTCCAGGAAGAGCAGAGAACCCCAAACAAAAGGAATCCAAAGAGGACCACACCAAGACACATCATAATTAAAATGCCAAGAGCAAAAGACAAAGAGAGAATCTTAAAAGCAGCAAGAGAAAAACAGTTAGTTACCTACAAGGGAGTACCCATAAGATTGTCAGCTGATTTCTCAACAGAAACTATGCAGGCCAGAAGGGAGTGGCAAGAAATATTCAAAGTGATGAATGCCAAGAACCTACAACCAAGATTACTTTACCCAGCAAAACTATCATTCAGAATTGAAGGTCAGATAAAGAGCTTCACAGATAAGAAAAAGCTAAAGGAGTTCATCACCACCAAACCAGGATTATATGAAATGCTGAAAGGTATTCTTTAAGAAGAGGAGGAAGAAGAAAAAGGTAAAGATAAAAATTATGAACAAGTACATATCTATCAACAAGTGAATCTAAAAATCAAGTGAATAAAAAATCTGATGAACAGAATAAACTGGTGAATATAATAGAACCAGGGGTATGGAAAGGGAGTGGACGGACAATTCTTGGGGGGAAAGGGGTGTGGAGGGTGCAGGAAGAGACTGGACAAAAATCGTACACCTATGGATGAGGACTGGGGGCAGGGGGTAAGGGCAGAGGGTGGGGTGGGAACCAGGTGGAGGGGAGCTATGGGGGAAAAAAAGAGGAACAACTGTAATCATCTGAACAATAAAGATTTAATTAAAAAAAAAGAATAGCATCCCCAAAGTGTCATAACGAAGATTAAATACTGTCTATGTAAAAGCCTTGACATATGCCAGAAGCTCAATAAATATTACTGCCTTCCCTTAACTCCTCAGTAGAAGACAAGAATAGAGAATACTGCTTCTTCCACATTTCAGAGGCAGATACATTCTTTGGGGAATTTATATGAGACGATGGGTAGATCATGGTGGGTAGGGTGGGAGGGAGGAGAGTTTTTCGCCTTTTATCTCCCTGGAGCATCATGAACACTTTATAACTAATGATGAAAATATTGTTTGCAGTTTCTATTCTTCTCCATGAAAGAGTACCTGGGAAGCCATTTCTCCTTGTTTTTGTGGTGGCCTTTGCTTTTATTGCCCTCTGGGAAGCACTGATCTGGATCCCAGCTGCTGCGTGTGCTGGATCCCTTCGCTGACAGTGGAGACTTGGGTCAAACCCTGAATAGTGCTCCCCCGTGTGTGGGAAGAGAGGTTGGCACTCAGAGGTTTCACAGCCAAAGGCCAACTCTCTGCCCTTCCTTAAGGTTTTTTTATTATTATTATTATTAGTTAAGGTATTACAAATGTGTCCTCATTCCCCCCATTAACCCCCAACCTCCCCCCCCCCCACACACACACACAAACTCATGCTCCTATCCCCCTGTTGTCCATGTCCATTGGTTTGGCTTAAGTTTTGTTTAAAGGCAAGATCCGTTTCTGCCCGTCACCCCCTGCAGAGCCAGCAGGCTTCACTCTGAGCCCAGACAGATCCCTGTAATAAATTACCTGGGAAAAGAGAATAGAACAAAGTAAAATGTTTTGAAATCTGACTTTCTTCCGGGAGTATTCAGAGTTACCTATTAGAAAGGGCAGGGTTGCACTAAGGTGTGTGCTGGGAGGTTTGCAAACTGAAGTTTGTAGAAAAAGTTTAGTTAGTTCTTTTAAGTCATCGTTTAAAAATTTTTTTCATATTAAAAGGGAAATGCTTCCAAACTTTAAAAGAATAAAAAATAAAACAGGTTCAGAGTGTTACAAAATAGCATTAGACATTTGTACATGATGTAAGCTCACGTGTTGACTAAATCTACAATAATTCTGCAAGGTAGGTCATATTAATATTTCTCATTTTATAAATGAGAAAATGAAAGTTCAAAGAAGTTATGTGCTTTCTTGGTATCACATAGGAGTAAAGAATAAAGCTAGATCTGAACCCTGGCCTTCTGACTCTAAATCTTTTCCCATTAGACAGGCGATTAGTGTTGGATCCCAGTTTCAATTCTTTTTTTGTGTTGTTGTTAAGCCTCAGAACTTATTCTTCTTTAACTGAAAATTGTATCCTTTGGTCCACATCTCTCCAATTCCTAATTTTTTGTTTGTTTGTTTGTTGGTTGGTTGGTTCTCACCCAAGAATATTTTTTCCATTGATTTTTAGAGAGTGGAAGGGAGGGGAGAGACAGAGAGAGACACATCGATTGGCTGCCTCCCGCATTCGCCCCGACCAAGGCCAGGGATTGAGTCTGCAACCGAGGTACATGCCCTTGACCCGAATCAAATCCAAGACCCTTCAGTCCCAGGGGCCAATGCTCTATCCACTGAGCCAAACCAGCTAAGGCACAATTCTTTGCGGGTAGTATTGGTTGAATGGGCCATCAGAAAACAAGCTTTGGGGTAATCTTCCCTCAAGCACAGACTGTGATAGTGGGGATCCAGAGAGTAGGGGGGAAAGAACAGGATGTGGAACCAGACAGGAGATACTGCACATGAACCTCACAGCAGAGAGGAGCCTTCAATGGCCTCCCTCGAATTGGATCCCCTTTCATACATTTCCATACCAAGCTTACATCTCTTTTCCAGAATGTGAACAACCAATGCAGAGTGAAGAACAAAGGAAAACAGAAGCACATATCATATCCAGAGTGTGCCAAGAGTATCATCAAAATGAGGAAGAAATTCAGGAATGTACACACATAACTTTTTTAGATTAAAAACACGGTGCCTCACTAAGAACAAAGCTTGTTTGATCTTTTGTCAGCCCAATGTATTTTTGTCATGTTGACCATTGAAATTATTTTCTCAGCAGAGAATTTTCCAGTAAACCTCCCACATCATTACAAACTTCCTGTTCTCAACTGCGGTTCCTCATAGGCCCTCAAGTCAGGCAGAAGGAGAGCTGATATTCAGCAGATAATTAACTGGGCAGGGTGTGTACTTAAAGGTATCAACTTCTAAGGCAGCGGTTCTCAACCCTTTGGCGGTTGAACGACCCTTTCACAGGGGTCGCCTAAGGCCATCCTGCATATCAGGTATTTACATTATGATTCATAACGGTAGCAACATTACAGTTATGAAGTAGCAACGAAAACAATTTTATGGTTGGGTCACAACATGAGGAACTGTATTTAAAGGGCCAGAAGGTTGAGAACCACTGTCTAAGGTTGAGAACCACTAAGGGAAGGAAGTTTATTGCATTGCATTGCATTTTATTTTGCTTTACAAAGCATTGCTTTTTATTTGTGGCATGCCTTTAGATGTTAGAGATTAGTTTTTGAAGATAGAGACTTTTGGTTTAGCACAGCTCCCAGTACCTGAAAAATATTCAATACATGTTGTTAAAGGGAATGTTTCACATGTACTTCTCCTTGACTAAATAAAGAACATTTTATGGGTCATTTTTCATTTTAGATGAGCTTATAGGAATAGGCAATCTTTGGACATTGAAGGAAATAATTTATGAGGACTGTGGTCCAAGTTTAAATTCTGGGTCCTTGAGTACACTTTTAAAAATGGAGCCTTTGATCCTTTATTAAGTATAAAACAAGCACCCAGCTAATGTAAACCTCTTTTTAAATCACTGGTTATCAGGCTTGAATACACATTGGAATCACCTGGTGTGGAATGCATCGTAGGATTATTTTAAATGCTACGGCCAGGTCTTAGACCTGGAAATTTTCATATAATTGGTCTAATGGACAGGCCAGGCTTCAGGGTTTTGAAAGCTTCCCGGAGATTCTAATGGGCAGCCAGAACCGAGCATCACTCTCTGATACAAATGAAGGCATTTAATCAGTACCCACTAAGTACCAGACACTGTGCTAGGCACCTGCCACTCTTTATTTTACTAATGTGGAAAGTGGGACTCACAGAGGCTGATACCTTGCTTACCACTGTAGACCAGTTGAGTGTTAAAATTGGAAAGCAGCAACAACATCAAAAGTCCTATAACCTTCTACCCTTTTTGCCATTTACATTGTAAAAGTCTAAAGGCTATGCTAGTGACTACAGAAGCCAATGTAATGCATCAACCTCTAAAAATGAAGGCACAACTCAATGAAGACACACTCACAGTGATTCTCAGTCTTCTGGCCCTTTAAATACAGTTCCTCATGTTGTGACCCAACCATAAAATTATTTTCATTGCTGCTTCATAACTGTAATGTTGCTACTGTTATGAATCGTAATGTAAATATCTGATATGCAGGATGGTCTTAGGCGATCCCTGTGAAAGGGTCGTTCTGTTAAGCCCAGATTTCAAGACCCCCCAAAGATCCAACAGGGAGCACCAAATCCGATGCAAAAGCAGAGAGTCTCTTATACAAGCTTGCTTGGTCCTCCCTTGCCTCCATTACTGGATGCAAGAGAGAGCCCCGAGTCCCAAGAGAACAAAGAATTTATAGGGCTTGGGGCCGGGGGTTGGGGCATGGTGCAGCTAGGGTCTGGTTACACAAAGACAGGGGGGTGGCCAGCATACTTTTGGACTTGGGCTAGTTTCCCCCGCTTTCCCATTGGCTGAGATAAGGGCAGGCTGAGTAACTGATACACCCTGTGGCTTTTTCTTGGAAGAGGGGTTAAGGACACAGCCATCAGTCCTGCTCTGTCCTTTCAGTTCGACCACCAAAGGGGTCGCGACCCACAGGTTGAGAACCACTGCTTTAGAAGATTAGAATGTGGTTCAGTATGCTATGTGAAGCAATTTTTAAAAATGTGTATGGAAATAAATCTGGGTACAAAGACTGTTGGATAAATATTTCCTTTTAATGCTACATTCTATTCTTCAAAACTCAGCAATGTCTCCTATTGAATTAGAATGTCCTAGGAAGCTTTTAAAACCAGATTAATGTTAAGAAGGGCCAATGTCAGCCCTTATTGAGTTTGGCATCAGAGATGAGGAGCAGGACCTGGGTGACCACCACGAAGGGAAGGCAGGGGAGGGTGTGTGTGGGGGGAGGTAAGAGATCAACCAAAGGACTGGTATGCATGCATATAAGCATAACCAAAGGACACAGACAGTAGGGAGGTGGGGATATGTGCTGGGCTGGGGGGAGGGGGCGGCTGGGGAGAGGTCAATGGGGAAAAAAGGAGACATATGTAATACTTTCAACAATAAAGTATTTAAACTTAAAAAAAAAATATGGGCTGAGCTCTCCATGGGGTGGGAATCATATAGAAACTCTACGGCAAAGTCAGTTCCTTCATTGCCCATTGTAAACTAGCAGGCTATGGCGCTGAGATTGTGCATCAGTTACAGATATCCAAACTGCTGAGAAACCCAGGGAGCAGCTATTCAGTTAAGATATATTAAACTAAGAAAACAAACCTTCAACCAAACCCAACTGTAACTGTGATGGAAAAGCCCAGTGTCTCCTTGAAGGTAGCCTGTGACTTTAACGTGTGTGTGTGTGTGTGTGTGTGTGTGTGTATTTTGATTTGAATAACCCTTTATTCTAAATGCTATGCCTCAAGTGTCCCATCAATGCTTCATTTTTCTCTCAAAATTTCTCTCCTTTCAAGGTCTCTCCTTATAAACTGTCTATTGGCTAGGGAACATATGGGATAAGCAATATTAGTGAACATTTTAAAGTCCTGTCTGGAGCAGTAAGAACTGTCAATTTCAGACAGCAAGATAGAGACAAATGCAGATGAGACAGGGAAGTAGACACTAAGAATAAAATTGGCAGGTAGAGAAAGTGACAGGTAGGTAGAGATAAAAAAAGAAGAAACAGCATAGGACAAATAATGAATGAGACAAAGAGAAACTGGGAGAGAGAATAGAGAGAGAAACAGGCACTCAAAGAGAGCTAAGGTGTGGGTGGGGAGAGACTGAGAGGGGGAGAGAGAAACAGAGAGGCAGCAAAGAAAATCAGATGGAGACAGAGAGGAAGGAAGGAAAGAAGGAAGGAAGGAAGGAAGGAAGGAAGGAAGGAAGGAAGGAAGGAAGGAAGGAAGGAAGGGAGGAAGGAAGGAGAGAAGGGAGGAAGGAGCAGGTATGTTGAGAGAGAGGAGCATGGAGGACAGGTGGAGGCGAGTAGGGAGATGGTGAGCAGAGTGGAGTGTGGCAAGTTTATGTGTATTCTCATAGAGAAAGGAGAAGCCTGACTGGTTTACAGAAGGGAGAGCCTTTCTAGTCAGGGCTGCTGAAGGGCATGAGTTTCATCATCCTAAACAGAAGCAGGATTCCTTCCTCCCAAGCCCAGTCTGTGCTCCATCTGGAGGGCAGGGGGAAGGTGGCTTTCTATGCCAGCACTCCAGGCCACGGGAGTACCTCATAGAATTACAGAAGTTGGAATTAAGATCCTAGTGGTAAACGCGTGTGGTTTCTTGGTCATCCATTTACCCCATTTCCAGTAACAGCCTCCAATGTTTATAGGGAACCACCCTTCCCCACCTTCAGTCCCTGTGGTTTTTATGGCACTGACAGTACCTCCCCACCACCCCCATTCCAGGGACAGTGTGTGTGTGACCCAGGCTTGGCATATGATCCAAAGCATCAGTTTCTCCTGTGGTCGGTGACTGGTTGAGGGACAGACGTATAACTCAAGGGAGGCAAATCAGAGCCAATCAATCTCACTGCGGGTTTGTCTGGGCTCCTGGGTGTGCACATAGACGCAGACTTGAACCATGGAGACATGTTGGCTGGAGCTAGGGCTGCCATCTCGCCAACTTGCAAAGTCTGAACATGAAGCCAAAACACAGAGCAGAGGGGAGTAAAATGCAGAGCAATGGGTTCTTGTGGGCTCTTCTGAACACTGACCATGCTGTTTCTGAAGTCAGAACTATCTCTAGGCTTTTCATTTGCAAAAGCCAACAGATTACCTTTTTCTTGAATGGTTTAAACCACTTCGAGTTAAGATTTTCTGCACTTGCAACCAAATCCTAATTGAAATAATGTCTTGGAAATCATCTGTCACCACATTCTACAGAAACTGAGTTTAAGTAACTAAAGATTTTAGCCAGTTGGTGGCAGCATATGAACTGAGCTTTCATCTACCATGTACCCACTGAACTCTTTCATTAGCTCTCCTTATTTTATTTATTTACCTATTTATTTAAGTTATTTAAAAAATTTATTGATTTGAGAGAGAGAGAGAAGGGGAGAGAGAGAGAGAGACTTATTGTTCCACTTATTTAAGCATTCATTGGTTGATTCTTGTATGTGCCCTGACCAGGGATCAAACCTACAACCTTGGCGTATTGGGATGATGCTCTAAGCCAGGGGTGGGGAAAATCCCACCCATTGACCATATAAGGCCTGTGAAATCATTAGGTCTGGTCCTGCCAAGGCATTAGGGGTGAGTTAATTAAATGTTTGACCAAGTATAGCAGGCTAATTTTTAAGTTGATAAGTTTGTATGGCTCAAGAGTGATGTTATAAATATCCAAAATGGCCTTTGGCAGAAAAAGGTTTCCCACCTTTGCTAAGCTGTAGAGCCTATTTAAAATAAATGTTTTGACCCCAGTGACTTCATAAGCTTTAGAAATGCCAGCCCTAAACAAAAGTGCCAGCCCTGGGCAATGTTTACCTTTGCTCAGCCATTTCCCCTTTCCATAATGTCCTGTCTCTCCCTTCCTAGCCACGGAAAGCAGAATATGACAGATGTCAAGGGTACTTTTATGTGAACTTACCAAATAGAACCTTCACTTTCTCAAAAAGAACAATAAAAGATCCCAAAGGAGTACATTTCTAATGCAGGGATTCCCAAACTTTGTAGCATGTGGTTAGAGGACACACTTCAGAGTTGCTGAACCTTCTCAGAATTCTGTGAACTGCCAGTGAGCACTTGGAATGAAAACTTACCAAAGATCCCGAAAAATGTCCCCCACCCAACAGACTTCATTGTGTATTAGAACCACTGGAGAGCTGGTTAAAAAAGACTGCTGGGCCCCCTGCCACAGCCTCAGCTATAGTGGGTCTGGCGTGGAGCCTAAGAATTTGCATTTCTAACAAGATTACAAGTGACGTTGATGCTGCAGATCTGAACAACAGTGTCCTTTGAAGAGTGTGTTTAGATTGAAGAGTCTAACTCTGAGAGGGCACGGCCAGGTGACATCAACCTCAACATTGCTCTGCCCTAGTCCTAGGAGTTAAGCACCCTCACCCACGCGCCAGCAGAGAGGCCTGTTAAGCTTGAGGGGCAGCCGGGGCAATGGTGGGAAGGGCCCCTGGTGTCCCGCAGGGAGCCCACTTGTGAATCAAATGTGGGGCTACAGCCAGGAGTCCATGAGTGCTTGGATCTGCTGATGCTTGTGGGGTGGGAAAACATTACACACACAAAAATCCTCACCCGAGGATGTTTACTGATGAGAGAGAAAGAGAGAGACATGAGAGAAAAACATCAATGGGTTGCCTCCCGTATGTAACCCAACCAAAAATCAAACCCATAACCTAGGTCTGTGCCCTGAGAATCAAACCTGCAACCTTTTTGGTGCAGGGGACGATGCTCCAACTGACTGAGGCACCCAACTGGGGCTGGCAAAACATTTAAAAAATACAATTACAGGGTTGTTGGCGCCCCTCCCCAGCCCATCCCCAAAATAATTCCTATTACACCAGGAACTAACTTGCTCTGTCTACCCTGCTGCCCCAACTCCATTCCAGCAAGAGCCAGAACCGGTCTATTCTCATGGCACCAGGGAAGGGATGATAAAGGACAAGAGATGAGATCTATGTTGTGGCTCTCATGTGTCTGGGTACAAGGCAAGACAGTTTCATGGTGTGCGGCCAGTGCTGTGGCACAGAAGGGCCTGGCACGTGGGTTTAATGCTCTGCTGAGGCTGTCCTGAAACTCTTCATTGTTTTATCTGTGAATCCGGAATTTGTAAAGCAGAGTAGAGTTTGACAGGACAATGGAGTGTGCACCAGGGCCTGGAGGCATGGCTCCTGCCCAGTCCTGCCTCCCACTGTCTCCTGGGTTGGGTTGTCCACCACTCCCTCCCCTGCCCCCTGGTGCCACAGGCCCCACCTGGCCTTCCACAGCTGGCATGGGCCTGGGTGCAGTGGCGTAGGGGGGTAAGGGCCTGGTGCACACACCCCATGGCATCTGGGGGTGGCATTCAAGGCAGCCAGCCCCCTTTTGGCCTCAGGCTGCGGGTGTACAACTCTGAGGGGTCTACGCTCACCCTCAACTCAGGGACTGAGTGTGTAGCTGTGTGAAGCTTGCAACTTCTTGGGGATCATCGTCTGCTGTTGGCACTTGGGGCCTGTGAGAGGGAGAGTTGACCCCTCAACCTCCGCCCAGCTTTGTTATTTCCATTTTGTATTGGGTCCAGCAAATGATGTAACATCCTGCATACAGGCCTGAAACAGCCCCAGAGAACTCCACACCCGGGATAGCAGGGTGTAATGATGTGCCCTAGAGAGCCCCACGGAGGTGTCCACCTTCCCAGCATAGTGTGGGAAGAGAAGACCCATTCTTTGCAGCTCAAAGTAGTAAAGAAGTGAGCTGAGAACAAGCCAGAACTAGAAGAGTCTTGGTTCTGGGATGATTGGGCAGTGACCTGCACAGGAGCAGGCACTGCTTTAAGGGGACCCCAGCATGGAGAGGCAGTGACCCAGACTAGGGATGTGTGTGTGTGTGTGTGTGTGTGTGTGTGTAAATCCCACATTGACAGATTCAACTCCTGCCATCAGATGAAATGGAGGAGGTTTGAAATAGGAAATAAGGTGACTTATAGAAAAAGTATTAGATTTCCTTTATGCCTGAATTTGTGGATTGAGGTTTATAACTGCTACATTTGCCCCCCAAAATGGGAAAAAGAGTTTGTAGAGGTATGGGGTTAAGAACATACAAGGAAAGGACTCTGCTTACAGGGCTGAGCGCTGGGAGAGACTGGCCTGCCTGGCAAGGAACCACTGTTCAGAGGGTCTGAGAAGAGAACTCTGAAAGTCATTCGCGAAAACCTAATTATCCCTGGATCACGAAACATACGCACCCAGGCTGGTCAGAGGACGCCACCCTAAGAAGTAGTATCAAGGTATACTTCCCTTTAAGAGAGCTGTTTAAATTGTCCATTAGAATATTTTATTGTATTTGGGATACATGTTCCTTTTGAACTTTATTTGGGAGAACACATTCCTTAAAACAACCTATGCTGGTTGCTAGGGGCACTGTTGGGGCCCACGGAGCAATACTTTATGAAAGTGAGCAGGAACTGAGTCTCAGAGAGGCCAAACAGAGGGAAGTAACTGAGAAGTCTGGCCTTTTTATTAGGAAACATTTTTGGGGTGTTCCTTTTATCTTTTTATCTCTCTATTCTAATTTCCTACCCCAAAATGCTTTCCTTGTGCAGTTTTTACAAGGGGGACACCGCTACAATGAAAGGACGTTTTGGGACTCGCAGTACTGGCAGTGAAGATGCATTTATGATGCTCACCTACCTTTCTCTGCATTGGGGAGGAGAGAAGGAATAAAGGAAGAATAAAAACCCCAACGTAGTGTCATTCTCTTTCCCATTAGCTGAATCCAGATGTAAATGAAAGAACAAACATTCCCAGGAGCAACTGGAACGAAAAGGAGGCAGGGAGCTCCTCCAACAGAGACCGGGTCTTTACAGGACCAACGTGCCCCCACGGGGGCCATCTCTGGTAGTTACCTCAGGCCACGTAATAGCTGACCAGAGGTCATATAGGTCACTGGGCCTTTGGGATTGCATGGGTGGGTGTAGGGAGTGGATTCTGTGGCCAGACCAGCCCCACGTCAATAAAAATTCTTGCATCCCCAATACATGCCAGGTTGTAGTAATACAAAGCTTGGATAGAACCAAAACCACTGCGTCAAAGTGTGTGAATGGTTCCCTGAATCCCCCTGGACCTGAGTTTGACTTGTAGAGGGTTTTAACTTCTCCATTTGGTGCCAAACCTGCCATAAGTGAGAACTCTTGATATGGATGCAATTCATACCTGTGTTAAACTGGGACAGGAAAAGCCATTAAAAAAGCTAACGCTCCCAGGGAGAACAAAAAGGACGCAGAGAAAAGCAGCCTCCGAGAGAAATGGCATTTGATAACTCAGAGCAGATAGTCGACTCCTTCTTATGGAATCAGACTGAGTGAAAAGGTTCTTCAGACAGGGGGTCAGGTGTGCATGAGAGCGCACTAAAAAGGGTGAGCAATCTTCTTGGCCGGGTGCCCTTCTCCGCCAGCATGGTCTCTATGTAAAGAGAACGGTATCCTGGTTCTCAGAAGCTCATGTTTCCTCCGTGTCAGGGACCCTGCTTAGCTCATGATGGGAATTTTGTCCTCTTCAGCATCAGTTTTCAAAATTCCTCACTTGGCTACAAAATTAAAAGGGAAGCCGAGTCCCTTTGGGATGTGTTATATCATGAATCATCAGCCCCTTCCTGATTCTCCTGGGAATGCCATCCATATACAGAGTTCCCATTGACTCCTGTGTTCCCTGTCAAAGCCAATTCAAGAATGGAAACGATGAGCTAGAGTCAATTTCACTTTGGACTCGTCAGCTAAGTTCTGCAGGCAGGGGTCAGAGTGGCCTAGGATTAAAGAGGCAGAAATCAATGAGCCTGCGATTAAAATACATGTTTTTTTAAAACAATAAACAAATGGGACTACATCAAAATTAAAAGCTTCTGCACAGCAAAACAAAGCAGCATCAAAATGAAAAGGGCACCCATTGCATGGGAGAAATGATACATCTGATGCAATGATACGTCTGATAAGGGCCTAATTTCAAAAATCTATAAAGTACTCATACAACTCAACAAAAGGAAGACAAACAATCCAATTAAAAAATGGGCACAGAACCAGAATAGACACTTCTACAAAAAGGACATACAAATGGCCAGGAGACATATGAAAAAATGCTCAATGTCACTAATCATCAGAGATGCAAATTACAACATAAATGAGGTACCACCTCACATCTGCTAGAATTCCTATTATCAATAAATCAGCAAACAACAAGTGCTGGCAAGGATGTGGGAAAAAAGTACATTATTAGTGGGAATGCAGACTGGTACAGCCACTAAGGAAAGTAGTGTACAGTTTCCTTAAAATATTAAAAATGGAACTGCCATTTGACCCAGTGATTCCACTTCTAGGAATATATCCTCTAAGAAGTCAGAAACACCAATCAGAAAGAATATATGCACCCCTATGTTCACCTCAGTGTGATTTATAATAGCTAAGATCTGGCAACAGCCCAAGTGCCCATCAGTGGATGAATGGATTAAAAAACTGTGGTACATTTACACAACGAAATACTATGCAGCTACAAAAAAAGAAGACTCTTACCCTTGCGACAACATGGAGAGACCTGGAAAGTTATTATGCTAAGTGAATTAAACTAGTCAAAGAAAGACAAATATCACATGATTTCAGTTATATGTGGAATCTAATGAACAAAATGAACTGATGATCAAAAAAAGATCCAGAGGTATTGAAGCATGAAAAAGACTGATGTATTTCAGAGGGAAAGAAGGGGAGCAGGAAGAGATTAACCAATGAATTTATATGCATATGTGCATGACTCATGGACAGACAATAGTTTGGTGAAGGCCTGGAGAGGGGAAGGGAGCAGGAAGGAGAGGGTCAGTGGGGGCGGGGAGGGGACATCTGTAATACTATCAACAATAAAGATACATTTAAAAAACAACAACAACAAAACCCACACATACTTGGGGGTTTCTAGTATTCTGGTTGTAAATGCATCCAATAATTTATATGCAGACTATTTAGAAGGAGATGAAAGAACAACAGAGCTCCACATGTGTTCTTTTTCAACATACAATTCAGTCCCTTTGGGTGGTAACTAGACTGTAAACAAGTGCAAGTAAAGGAAGTACTCTGTCAGTTTCATTTTATTTTGTTTTAATCCCAGAACAAACAAGGGAGGTATAGAGTTTAAGAAAGTCTGTTCATACCTGTGCCATTCAGACCCTTTCCAGAGGCATAGCAACTCTGAGTATTGAAAATGCTTACATGACTTAAAGAGTCAACAAGAAAAATAATTTTTTATTAACTTTGGTTAGATCCTCTCTGTGTAGTATTCCCCACTCTTTCAGGAAGGGAAGAGAGGAGGCCACCATGCCATGGTTTTCAGAAGTTTGTTCTTTGGAAAGATAGTATTGATTCCTGTGTTATTTATAAATAAATGACACAATTTTGATTTGTTCACTCATTCATTCATTCACTTTGTTTAGTCAATGAGCATCTGTTAAGTCCCTTCTGTGTACCAGGCTTTGTGCTAAAACAAAAGTCTCAATATTCCACAGGATTTAAACAAGACCCAGAGTCTCATAACATAAGCTTAAATTATTCAGTGTACCATGAACCAGGAAAATTGGGACTCTAATATAAATATACAGTTGTTAAATTTCATTAACTGTACACAAGTCAGATTTACTGTATGCTAATTTAAAAATTTTAAATGATGTCCTTTGCTTACAAGAAGTACCCAGTCTAGTTCATGAGATAGAATCACAAATGAATAATGATAGAACCTTTAGCATCTATGATGTTAGAGATACAAACAGGACAATGTGGGAGCGCAGGAAGCTCCTAACCCAATTTGGGGAGTGAGGCATCAGGAACTTGGGATTGGCTTCCTGGAGGAACAAATGTTTCTGTTAAGACTGAAAGAATAGTAGACAAGGAGTGAAGAAGTAGAAGAATAAATTCATGCCTATGTAAGGGGCAGCAAGAGCAAAGATAAAAGACTAAGTGGGCATGGGGAACTATAAATAGCTTTGTTTTATTGGGGTGGTAACTGTCGGGTGAGGAATAGCAGAAAAGGATGGCGGAATGCCCAGGCCATGGAAGGCGTCCAATACCACCATAGACCACATTTAACCCAATAGGTCATCTTATCTGGAATCTGGTCTTAGTTCTGTCAACATTAACACAATGGTCATAATGAGATCATGGCACTCCTTTGGGTCCTGGTTTTTTATTTTTATTTTTTGTGGCAGAAACTATGGGTGTGCACTGATACCTGTCTGGGCTTCTGTTTCCAAGCCTCCCTTGAAACTAGATGGGCTGTGTGATCAATTCTGTCTATTGGATGTGAGTGAAAGTGACGCATGAAACACTCAGGGCTTGGAAGTCTAAAGTGTTCAGGTGCCTTTACTGAACTCTCTTCCCGTTCACGTTGACCTCAGAGGCCATGTGTTGAAGGGCCATGCAACAAGATGGAAGGGACCTGGATCACTGAGCCATCACTTGGAGAGAATAGATCTTAGGGTGAGCAATGCCAAGGAAGAGCCTGAGGCCAAGGCAGATTAACGGACTGTATCAGTTTTGCAAACTGAATTTTGATTACGGCATTAGTCGGTTTTAAAACACCAGAGGACAGGGAATGATAAGCACAATGGAAATGTTGCAATATCAACTGGATCTTACAAACAGATTGTATAATTGGTTCTGTGAAATGAGTGTCCTGGTCACTGTGGAGCTCTGAGGGGATTAATTCTCTAAGTGGGGCAGATAGTTTCCAAGAGTATTTTACTTACTGCTGAAGCTGGGCTCTGTAACATAGAAATGTTTTCACCCTGTGAGCATCATGAGCTTTCTGGAGAAGGAGGCAATGAATGAAGTCAATTTTCCAGACCTCAAGGGGATGAAAGGCAGGGAAAAATGCCCCATTAAATGCCTCACAGAATATGAATGGGCCTTCCAGGATTGTGCTTTGGGCAGATTTGGCATTTTGGATATACCTGAGAAGTTATCTTTGGAGATGGTTTCCAGTAGTATTGTTTTCCCCATAAAACCATTTTGTCAGTGTTCCAGTGAGTTAAGTCATATACACACTGTGATATATGATGTTGCATGCAATCAGGGAGAAGTGGTCAAACATTTGGACCCACATAAGTTTCTTCTAGGGTCAAACTTACAGCCTGGTTCCAACCATTTTTTGCTAATTTGTTGAACAGCTAAATGCTATACTTCCATAATGTTATCTTTTATTATTTATTTGTGGGTGGTTGTTTTTTGTTGTCACTTGGGACACTTTTTCTCTCATTTTATTTAAAATCTTGTTTTTAGCTCGATGTAAAACAAACTTTTCCTGTATAACACAGGACAGGAAAAATTATATTGAGAGATACACACATTTTATGAAATTTCGGCATTATCACCAAGAGTATTTGCAACCTGGGAAAAGAGATAGCAGACTATACCTGCGTTTTTCTTGTTTTGTTTTGTTTTTTTGCTTTTTTAAAAATATATTTTGCACTCGAGGGGGTCCCTCAGCCCGGCCTGTGCCCTCTCGCAGTCTGGGACCCCTCGGGGATGTCCACCTGCTGGCTTAGGCCTGCTTCCCGGGGGATCGGGCCTAAGCTGGCAGTCAGACATCCCTCTGGCAGCCTGGGAGCCCTCGGGGGATGTCCACTTGCCAGCGGGGAGCAGGCCTAAGCTGCAGTCGGACATCCTTAGCGCTGCTGAGGAGGCGGGAGAGGCTCCTGCCACCACCACTGTGCTGGCAGCTGGCAGCCTGGCTTGTGGTTGAGCAGAGCTCCCCCTGTGGGAGCACACTGACATTGAGCTCCTGCATTGAGCATCTGCCCGCTGTGGTCAGTGTGTGTCATCGTGACCAGTCATTCCCAGTCATTCTGCTGTTAGGGTCAATTTGCGTATTACCCTTTTATTATATAGGATTGATTTCAGAGAGGAAGGGAGAGGGAGATAGAGATAGAAACATCAATGATGAGAGAGAATCATTAATTGTCTGCCTCCTGCATGCCCCACACTGGGGATCGAGCTTGCAACACAGGCATGTGCCTTGACTGGGAATCGAGCTGTGACCTCCTGGTTCATACCACTGAATCATGCCAGTCGGGCTCTTTTTTCTTCAAATACTTTAATTTTTCATTTACAGTTGACATACAATATTATATTAGTTTCAGGTGTACAATAATGATTAGATGTCTGTATAACTTACAAAGTGATCACCCAACGTAATGTTATCTTCTAAATCCCCAGTTGCTTTAGTGTGTAGCACAGGTACTTCCATTAGGGGTTCAGACTGTTTTAATGCTGCTAACTTAGCAGTAGTATCAATCAAATGGTTAATTCTAATTTCCTCCATGTTTGCTATTGAATGTCCAGGGATTTTTATGATTCCTAAAGACTTATGTAGCTGACCAGCCTTTAAGAGTTCTAAAGCATAAGAACTGTTTTTTATCTTTTGTCTGAAAGAAGTCAAGTATCCTCTGTTTCCAGAGTATACCAAAATCATGGGCCACATCAAAGGTGTACCCACTGTCAGTAAAATGTAAGCTGTTTTACCTTTTGCCAAATTGCAAGTTTGAAGTAATACACAGAGCTCTGCATGTTGAGCAGAAGTTGCCCAGGGCATTGGACTGGCCTCAATGGTTTCATTTAGAGAGGCAACTGCATAGCCTGTTTGATAGTAACCTGTTTCATATTTTAGGGGGGAAAAATCAGTAAACCAAACCAATTTAGCATTTTGAAGAGATGTTTCCTGTAAATCAATTTGAGGAGTTAGTAGTATCCTCATGCCAGGCAGCTGTAAGGGGTTTCATGGGAAGGGCACAGAAAGGAGAGTAGTAGAGTCTAACAGTGAGCAATAGTCACTTTAGAAAACGATAATAAAACAACTTCCTAGGAGGTCAGTCTGCTCACAGAGAGGTGCTGAGTGTGATGAGAGTTAAGAAAGGCTTCCATTTATGAGGCACAGAAAGAGCCAGTGGGAAGCCCATTATTAGCTCTTCTACTTGCTGTAGCAGATTGGCAGGGGCCACAATGGGAGGGGGACCTTTAGGCACCATATCTAATTGTTGACTATAGTATCCAATGGGTCTGTGTTGGCTTTCATGTCTTTGGGTTGAGACAGCTAAGGCATTTCCCTCTCTTTCATGGACACAAAGGGAAAACAGCAATTGATAATTAGGACATTCAAAAGCAGGCAGATGATAAACACTGCCTTTTATTTCATTGAAGAGGAAGGACATGGGATTCCTCTGTCCATGTGAGGGGCTCTGTCTGGTCAGCCTTGAGAAGAAAATATAAATGTTGAGCCATGACAGAAAAAATAGAAAGACAATTTTTACAATATCTGACCAAATCTAAGCACCCCCTGAGTTGTCTTTTGGTCTTGGGAATAGGAGAAGTCAAAATGCCCTGGATCCTGTAAGAATCCAAGAGGAGACCTTTATCAGTAACTAAATGCCCCATATAGTTAACTTGAGTTTTACTGACTGAAGTTTCTCTAAATATTTTATGCTCTCTCCCCCCCGTTTTTTTTTCTCGTTCTCAAAAGAGGTGGTGTTGTGGCAGAATGCATGGGAGAATGATCAGCCAGCACTCTGAGGGAGGAAAGTTTAACCTTAATTCGCTGATCTGCTAGCCCAGCAAATTCCGGATCCAAAGCCTGAACTGAACTCATGGGGAGGCTCTGACCTATATATCTCCTCCTGTGGCGGGCCCCTGAGGGTCCCCGCAGCTCCACCCAAGTCAGCTGTGGTGGGGCCCTGGAGTTAGGTTCTGCAGCTCCACCCAAGTCAGTCAGTGGGGAAGTAAGACTACAGTTTTAACCAGATACTGAACTAGGTTGCAAGACCCCTCACCACCTGCCCCCATTTTCCTTTTCAGTGGAGGCTATCTCCTAGGGACGCTTACTCAGAAGATGAATGGAGGAGGAAACTGTCCACAAATTATAAAAGAGTGGACAGGTATAGACTTCTCTGTTGGCAATATGTGCCTTCAAATTTTGGGAAAAGTAAGTTGGACTTCCAGTGTAGCTCTGAGGCATTACTGTCCAAGTATATTATTGTCCTTTCTGTGTGAAAGTGCATGATAATTGGCTTTCAGAATCAACAGGAACACTGAAGAATGCACTATAAAGATCTGTAACCGGAAAAAACTTACTTTTTAATGGTATGGCTAAGAGTAAGGTTGAGGATTAGGTACAACTGGGTGTTGAGGTATGGTTATGTTATTTCTGGCTCTTGGATCTTGAACAAATCCTCATGCCCTCCCATAAGATTTTTTAACAGGAAGGTTAGGGGTGTTACAAGGGCTCATTCAAGGAATGATGAGGCCTGGTTTGAGATATTCCTTAATGATATGTCTGATTCCTTCAATGGCCTCTGAATCTAAAGGGTATTGACAAATGTTGGGCAGAGATTTATTTGTGTCAATTTGAATTTTCATCCCTGGTATAAAATAAATGTGACTGATGTCAGTGGCATTTTTTTGACCAATGTTTATTTGGAACGGAATCTAAAAGAGAACTTGGGTCAGTTAAGGTGACTGAAAAAAAACCAAAAAACTAGAATAGCTATGACTGAGTCCATGAACAAGTCCTCTTGAGGGTCATAAGTTTAAATGTGGTAAAGGCCTTGGGGCAGCCAGGGTAGGGTGGAGGGAGTGAATGGGGTGGGGGTGGGGGGGCGTGAGGACATCTGTAATGCATTCAACAATAAAGATAAATTTTTTTTTTAAAGTTCAAGATGTAAGAATATTTCTACCTTCTGAGAGAAGGAAATATAGGCTGTGTGAGCTTTCAAGAAAATCTCATCCTAGGAGATGAGTAGGGGCAGAGGGAACCAAAAGAAATTGGTGGGTTCATTGAATAGGTCCAAGATGAAAGGGAACTGGAAGGGATTTGGAGACATTATGGGTTGCTTGAAAACCTCCACTGTTTGTATGGTTTCAGTACTCTGAGGAAGGGAAATGGTAAGGCTGATGGGGATAAGAACTGATAAGTGGCTCTGGTGTCTACCAGGGCCTTGGTTACCTCGTTTCCAATAGTTAGATCAATTTCTCCGAAATAATTTGTTAGAAACCTTGGGAAAATCTTTTGAACCTTGGAGCAACCTTAGTGCTGAGAAAACATAGATTGGAATCCTTGAGGAGGATTCACACATTTTATTGGCCTTGTAACTGTCTTTTGAGCTTTAAATAATCTTTTTTCCCCCAAAGTCCAGGATTTCTGAAATAATTACAAACCCCTTTGAATGGTTGTTTGTGTTTGGAACCTAGATAGACAGATTTAGCCATCAATTGCAGTAATTTTAGGCTCATTAATTGGGTTGCCTGAATTTGGGCATTTAGGGCTTATAAAGCTTTCTTTTTCGGATCTTTTGGACAGCTAGGGTGAGCTGCTCAGATAGTTCACTAAATCATGGGTTTTCATGATGGCCCAATTAATTTATAGTTTTTTACCCATTGTTCAAGTTCATCTTGTAGACCCTCAGCAAAGGCTGAATTAAGAAGCACTGAGGGCCCAGCCGGTGTGACTCAGTGGTTGAGCGTTGACCCATGAACCAGAAGGTCACAGTTTGAATCCCGGTCAGGGCTCATGCCTGGGTTGCCAGTTGAATCCCCAGTAGGGGGCGTGCAGAAGGCAGCCAATTGATGCTACTCTCTCTCTCCCTCTCCCTTCCTCTCTCTGAATCAATAAAAACATATTTTTAAAAAAGGAAGCAGTAATATATCATCACTGACTTCATCTATGCTGAAATACTGTTTAAAAATGCTTTCAAATCTGTCATGCTAATCAAAAACAGTTTCATTTTGTTTGTTTTTTAACACATTTTTTAATTCTCTTCCAATCAATAACTTGAGGAAAAGCCTCAGATATCTTTTCATTAAGCTTTTTGGCCAGCTTTGAGGCTTTCTCCATGGCTTCTCAGCCTTGACAGAAAAAATCTCTCATAGGGTTGTTATATCCGGCAGTTTAATTTTAAGTGGAGCAGTATGAGAAGCCCAATTTAAAAATGGGAGTTCAGCAAGTGAAGGGTAAAGAGGAGTAGAAGGTGTAGGTAAGGAGACATCAGAACTTTTAGAAGTCTCCTCAAGTTTAGTCAGTATCTGAGACAACTCTGAATTTGCTTTGGTTAATTTAGGATTTGTAATTTGGGAGGAAGCAATTTTTGATGTTTGAAGACCTCAAAATGCCAATTAATGTACGCTTTCCATTCAGATTGCTTAGTTTTGTAGTCTTTTTCCAATTGACTGTGCAGACAGACTAACTCGGGGAGTTCTAAAGAGCCTAAGTTGAACAGTTGAACTATAAATTGTCACAGATAATGATGGACCAGTGAGAGAGAAATTTGCAGGCGGAGGGCCAATAATTTTTATATATAAATTCATCAACAGTTCCAGGAAGTGGCTGTCTAGGAATTACAAAGTGAACTTATCATTTTTAAAAGAGTAACTACTCGCCATATAGGCATTTTAAGTCCCATAAGCAAAAATCTAGTAACAGAGAACACACAAATAGAGCCTAAAATTCAACTAAAATGGGAGATTAGGGTCCAGGAAGACTTACCCCCAACAATTCAGGACCATTCAGGAGATGACAGAGTGCAATGGACTCTTGGAGGTACCTTATTCAAATCCATGAAGGCATTGGAGAAGGATGGAAGTCATTCTGGATCCCACTTCTAACACCATATTATGTCAATCCATTTGGACCTAGAGCTGCAAGATAAATAGAAGCTTTATTTGGGGATCTTAGGAATTGCAATTCAGGACATACAGATATTGATGGAAATCAAAATTGTGTTCTAAAGACAAAAAGAAAAGAACTGAGTTTATAATGACAGAAAAAGGGGGGCTCCCAAGGGACTTATACAAGTTGTTTTGAAAGAGCTGTCATTGCTGCTCTCAAGCAGACTTACACTGTGCTGTACATGTTGATTGCTTTATGTCTATTGAGAGGTGAAAAGTTTATTTCTCTTTTTTATCTGAGACAATCATATTCTAACCAAGTTTATAGCCACATACATTTACAATTCTGAAAGCTTCCACACAATTAAAAATGGGTTAATATTCGTATATGGATGTTTAAAAATTTTGTAAGTTAGCACAGCACAGTTTGCAAATTTATAATTAGGCACATTCAAATTTGGTGCTAAAACATAAAGCATTCCTTTAGAATTTATGAAAAATATATAATAGACATGTAGTAGCTAAAATATTGGTACATATATCTATAGACTTGACAATATATAAACTATGGCATTAACCTATCAAAAACTACAAAAACAATACTGGCCTAGTACTTCCTATTTGCTAAATGACACAAGCTTGAGATGGGAACAAACTCAGTTATAGTTGACACAAGAAAATCTAGATCTAGGCACAATAGGATTTCCAGAAAGTATGGGAACTAGCAAAGATTAGGTCTTTGGATGGGAGTGGATCCAACATGAGGTAAAAGAATGTCTTACTAGGTATGTAGTACAGTGGAATGGAAAATTTAAGAGCAAAGGATATTTGGAGCACCAAGCAGTGTAGTAGTTGACTCTATAAAACCTAGCAGTATCTGGAAGGGCTCCAAGTACCATCCAAGGGTTTGAGGGAATTCAATCTTTAGTTAAGTCAAAAGTGAGAGTAATAAGAGCTCAGGGGTAGGTGGACTAGGTATGTTTGATTAAGACAAGCTCTAATTATCCTAATGGGTACAAAGTACAAGAAGTGTGTTTATGGGACAAGACAATAGCCTAAGTATTTAAAAAAAGACTGGGTCAGGGTAGAGCTAGATGCTAAGTTTTAGAGTGTTGAACTAAACTTCCTTAGGTTCCTCCTCCTATATTTAAGATTTTTTTAGAGGTTAAGATGAAGCTGAGCCCACCAGCTAAAGTTAAATGGCTATAACTGTATAGAGAAAATAGTTATAGAGGATGGGAACCAGGAATGGCATAATTTAGGTTTAGTTTGGGTAGAATTTTGAAAGTTAGAGCTCATTTAACATGTAAACATTTTACTGCTACCAGGATTTATCTTACAAAACTTCCCTAAATCTTATGCCACCCATTCTAACCTGTAATAGCTATGAATTCCCTTGATATCCAAGGGAACATACAAAAAAGAGAGACTGACCTGGTTTGCAGATCTTTAGCACATATTGTTAGTCTCACATCACATACTAGTATCAAAGAAGTTGGCAGTGTGAGGTATGAAGCTTAGAGAAAAACACTGAAAAACATCCATCAGTTTAAGCCCTATCTCTACATTGTAATTTGTTCTTAGATACCCCATCTTTGAAAAAACTCATATCTCATAAAAGGAAAAGTTGGCCTATAAATGAAATATGTCTCTCTGTAGATCCCATCTGTATGAGCTATCATATTGTGGGCTCTTGTATTACACACTTCCTACTCATTGACACTAAAAAAGCCCCAGATAGATTGGTTTAGGCACCCTAAAAGCTTACCATCAAGAAAAAATGACTAGATCCATAGACTTCCTTCCCAAAACCAGCTTACTCCATAGACAGCAAAGTAGGTTTACAGCTGTGAGAATTGGAAACACAGACTTTATAGTTGTATGATGATTTATTCATTATTGTATTATTTTCCATACAAATAACTGTAAACCTACTTTTGCCCCACCTTGTAGAAGACTGGGTTAGCAACTCAGCCCTGTCTTCTCACAGTCACAATAGGGTTAGTGAGAAAAGCACTAACCAGGGGAAGAAACACAGAGGCAACCCAGGTCAAGTCGGGGTGAATATACCCATCTGTTCCTTATGCTTGTGTGCACAGCATAACTCACCACAATGTCCTTTTTCACAGACCCCTTTTTAAGTTTATCCACAAAATCCATCAGATCAAGCCAGTTTATGATGCTTCAAAGTAAATTCATCTAGAGAAAAACATGCAATATGTCTTATAATGGTAGAATCTTTAAAAATATGAGTAGGGTGCTGGTGGGAATGCACTGGTACAGCCACTGTGGAAAACAGTATGGAATTTCCCCAAAAATTTAAAAATGAAAATCCCATATGACCCTGTGATCCCATTTCTAGGAATATATCCTAAGAAACCAGAAACACCAATAAGAAAGGATATATACACCCATATGTTCATAGCAGTGTAATTTATAATAACTAAGGTTTGGGAACAGCCCAAGTGCCCATCAGCAGATGAGTAGATAAAAATGCTGTGGTACATTTACACAATGAAATACTACATGGCTGAAAAAATGAAAGAACTCTTACCATTTGTAACAGCATAGATGGACCTGGAGCATGCTATGCTAAGTGAAATAATCCAGTCAGAGAAAGATAAGTACCACATGATCCCACTCATATGTGGGATCTAAAGAACAAAATACTGATGAACAAAATACATCCAGAGATACAGAAGCATGGAACAGACTGTGTAATTTCAGTAAAAAGCAGGACTAGGTGGGTTGTTGGGGGTTGATAAATGGGGGAACTTATATACATACTAGACACCCTTGGCCTGGCCTGCAGGGATCAGGCCGAAACCGGCTCTCCAACATCCCCCGAGGGGTCTTGGATTGCAAGAGGGCAGTTTTCGGGTGACGCACTCCGGAATCGGGCTCCCTCCTCTCTGGTTCCGGGTGCGACACCTGAGAACCTCAGCTACCAAGTCACTGCAGCTCAGAAGCCTGCATTGAGCATCTGCCCTCTGGTGGTCAGTGCACATCATAGCTACCAATGGGAGTATCTTCCCCCTGGTGGTCATTGCCCATCATAGCTACCAGTTAAATGGTCAAACAGTCAGACAGTTGCTTAGGCTTTTATATATATACTAGAGGCCTGTTGCATGAAAAGATTCATGCAATAGGCCTTCCCTTCCCCTGGCTGCCAGCACTGGTTTTCCTCCAGCACCTGGGACCCAGGCCTTCGCTCCTGCTGGAGCCACCTTCAAGCCCTCGCTGCTCTGGCCAGAGCCGCCTTCAAGCCCCTCATTGCTCGGGTCGGAGCCACCTTCATTCTTCGCTCCTCCTCTTTGTGCCTACGTATGCAAATTAACCGCCATCTTTGTTGGTGGTTAATTTGCATATCGTTCTGATTAGCCAATGGTAGGCATAGAGAGGTACGGTCAATTTGAATCTTTGTCTATTATTAGATAGGATACTAGAGGCCTGGTGCACAAAAATTTGTGCACTCAGGGGGGAGGGAGGGTCCCTCAGCACGGCCTGTGCCCTCTCGCAGTCCGGGACCCCTCGGGAGATAATGACCTGCTGGCTTAGGCCTGCTCCCGGGTGGCAGAGGGCAGGCCCAATCCCTAGGTGCAGCCCCTGGTCGGGCTCAGAGCAGGGCTGATTGAGGAGTTGGGGCGCCGCCCACTGTCATGCACAGAGCAGGGTGGATCAGGAGGTTGCGATGGCACCCCTAGTCATGCTCAGGGTAGGGCTGATTGGGGAGGTTGTGGTGCCACCCCCTGTCACGCAAAGAGCAGGGCCAATCAGGGGGTTGGGGCGCTGCCCCCTGTCACTCACAGAGCAGGGCCCATCAGGGGGGTTGGGGCACCTTCCCCTGTCACGAACAGAGCAGGGTGGATAGGGAGGTTGTGGCCCCGCCCCCTGTCACACACAGAGCCTCAGGGCGATCAGGGGGTTTGGGCGCTGCCCCCTGTGACGCTGATCCTGGTGCCGGGAGGCCTCGCGGCTCCGCTGATCCCGGTGCTGGGAGGCATATTACCCCTTTACTATATAGGATAGAGGCTGGTGCACGGGTGGGGGCTAGCTGGTTTGCTCTGAAGGGTGTCCTGGATCAGGGTGGGGGTCCCCACTGGGGTGCCTGGCCAGCCTGGGTGAGGGGATGATGGCTGTTTGCAGCTGGTCACACACCCTTCAGGGTGGGGGTCCCCACTGGGGTGCCTGGACAGTCTGGGTGAGGGGCTGAGGGCTGTTTTCAGGCTGGGGGTGACTGAAGCTCCCAACCGCTCCTTTTCTTCTTCTTCTTCTTTTTTTTTATTCTGGGCCAGCTTTAGCTCTGAGGCTTGGCTCCAGCTCTTAGGCCTCTGCTGCTGAAAGCAGGTATCTGGTTTTGTTTGGGTTCTATAATCGAAACAGTGTTTCAACTCCAGCTCTGAGATCCCGGCTGGCTGAAAGCTGGTTTCTGGGGTTTTGTTTAGCTTCTATATTTGTAACAATGCTTCAAACTTCAAGCTCAGAGGCCGGCAGTGGCAGGCAGGGATCGTTGGCTTCCTCTGTCACTGAAGCAAGCGAGCCTCATGTTCGCTTCAAGCTGCCTGGCTGCCGGCCGCCATCTTGTCTGGCAGTGAATTTGCATATCGCCCTGATTAGCCAATGGGAAGGGTAGCGGATGTACGGCTAATTACCATGTTTCTCTTTTATTAGATAGGATAGATATACATAACCATGGACACAGACAATGGATTGGTGAAGGCCTCGGAGGGTTGGGTATGGGTGGAGGGTGTAGTTGAAAAAATAAAAACAACAAAAAAAGGGACATCTAAAATACTTTCACAAATAAAGATAAATTTAAAATAAAATACTTAAAAAATAGGACCAGGAAAAAGGCATGTGGACAAAACCAGAGCATAAAAACAATCTGTGTTCTGCAAATACATCAATGATTTATACAAATGAGGTAATATGACATAAAAAAAGTGAATAATATAAGATTATCCTCTCTAGTGAACAGAATTCCTTGAAGTTGCTGCCCTAGCCATCCTCCATATACATATAAATTGTCTGTTTTGTTAATACACAATGAGACCAAAATGTCTCAACTTGTTTGTCACAGAAACTGAAAAATCCACATGAATCTCTTTTGTCCTGTATACTTTCACCTTGATTGTTCCCTACTTTCCAAGAATGAAGTTGTCTTTCTCTAACTATTCTTTCCTCCTCATTTTTGCCTGGTCTTGCACCCAAGCATGGGAGACAGAGAATCCTAAAGGCCCAAAATTCTACAGTGGCTGTTTGCAAAGGGGGAGGAGACCGCAGTAACTGCCACACTGGATACACTTTATGAGAGAAGGAAAAAGGAAAATATTGTGAAGGCCTCTCACATATGATAGAGCAGGATGGCAGGATGCCTACATGGCCCAAGGAACCCGAGGGAGCAAATTACGGGCAGAAGAAGTGCAACCAAAGGCTGGAAGAGGAAAGGTTTGCAGTCAGCTGACTCCTAGCCCTATGGTATTTGCGTGGAATGGACAGAGTCCATTGGGGGAAGCATCAGACACTACAAAGAAGACCCTGCTGCTGAAGTGGACAGGAAATAACATCCACGAGTGTCAGAATGCAAGATCAAAGCTCCTCTACAAACAATGACTACAATGAAGATGAAGAGAAAATGAGAGTAGTAGGAGATGCAAGTCAACCTAGCCTGGCCATCCCAACCCGGGGAAGGTAGGATTCAAGCAGAAGAAACTACAAGAGAAGAGCCTTGGACCACATCATTCAGCAGAAATTGCCCTCAAGAAACTTCATTTTACTGTTGAACCAACCGACAAAAAGGGCTGCTTAATTTCTCTCTTTGCTCCTCAAAAGCCACAGTAAATTCACTAATGAGATTGACCGGTATGATTTCAGAACAACTGTAATTGTGCAACCTGGATGTCCCTTTCCATTCTCTCTAAGGATATTAACAATATATACAATGATAAATGTATGTTATACAATATAATATGGGGAATATAAGTTAACTACTAGTTAATTATATTCATGAATGTCTATAACAAACTTTGAGATTATTTCCCTAACATCATAATCTGGGAAAGTGAGTCTAGAACAAATGTCTTGTCCACTGGCATATCTGTGCTGAAAGCTCAGCCATTTAGGTGTTGTTTTAGCTCACCTACAGCTCCCTCTATCCAATCTTGTCTTCTTGGGAATCTGACCTCCCGATTGGCTCTCTATCCCTTTAAACTGCCTGCTTATGACATCATTCTCCCACCAAACCTACCACCACCTGGTAGAATCTTGGGGTGCCCATGGAGTTGTCTGTAAATAAATTTGGATCATCGCAACCGACCAGTGACCAGTAACTGGTGACCAGTGACCAGTGGCCAGTATGACCAGTGACCTTCGTACTGGACACATGTGCTCTTTGGCTTCAGCCACTGAGGTATCTTCATTCCTTGCATCTACAGTTGATATTTGCTCTTCTTCTCTGACCATGTCAGGTAAGGAAAGAACCTTTTTGAAGTTTTTCGTTGGGTTGTTATTTGTACCTAAATTTAGCAATAGTGTCAAAAGAGCATAGAGTAATTTGGGGAAATATGATATAGAAGTCTGCAGACCTAATTTCAGTTTAGATTTTGACATCTACTAGCAATGTAACTTTGGACAAGTCATTGGATCTCTCACAAAAAAATGTTTTTTCCTCATCTGCTACATTCGGATGTTAGATTGGTTGTGAACTCTAATCCCTTCCTTTTCTAATATGGAATTTTAAAGAACACTCCTGTTGACAATAAAATCAAGACTTCCTGAGAGTGTTTCAACAGCAATAGAAACAAAACCTAAGTCATTAGAAAACTAGCCATATATATATAAATATATAATGTCTTGTGTGTAAAGATCTCCCACCACCAAGGTTTCAACTTTAGTATTTTAAATTGAGTGCTGTTCCAAAAGTAATATTCATGTGGTTTTGGAGTTTTCTATCTAAAATAGGATAACAGAGGAAATAGGGAGAGAGGATGGAGAGTACTGGGCTATAGGAAGGCAAGTATTTCAATGTAAAAAAATTAGAACTGGTTTCATCAGCACAGGCCCACAGGAACCAAGAGGGAGGGAAATACACAAGCAGGAAGGAGGGGAAACTGTAAAAAATTACAAAGAAGAGCATGAAAGAGCTCATGAGAACAAAAAGAGTAGTTTGGAATGGAATATGGGAGGGGACCAAAGATTTTAAATGAAAGCAGAAAGAGCATAGGGTCAAATCAGCTCAGACTAGGGCAAAGTAATGTGGATCTCAGCAAATGCTTACACTGATAGAATAGGAAAGAAAGTAAGGCTGGAGTAGGGTACTACTAGCCAAAGCAGTGTAGCAAAACAATCGTATTTGGTTGCCTGTGTTTTATTATTGCCTCTCTGAACACAGATGGCATGTGACAGTTTGCAAAATAAACATTTAAAACTGTATTTCAGAAATGATGTTTCTTACATACAAGAAACTAAGAACAGTGATTATCTAGGGCACTGGCAATAACAGAATTTTCAGTGTTTCAATTGATTCTGATTTTTAAAATATGACAATTTTTCGTCTAGTAAAAAAAATAATTAAAGACCTAAAAGAAAGATATGTCCTACATAGTATCAGAAAGAATACAACCTTTGTGTGAATAGTATGTTCGAAGTCAAAGATGCTCTTCATCTTCAAAGTTATTTTCTTCCTAACACAGAGAGCACACTGATACACAGCCATTGCCTCATTTCAGGTAATAGCTACTTACGGAAAAAAAAAAGAGCATCAACCCCACATCTATAATTTCTCAAAAAACAATTTTGTGGATTCTCTTGGGGATTCCCACATTAATGGTTTTTTTAAAAAATTGAAATCTAGTGATGATGGTATTAAGACTTTGGGTACTATCCCATTCCTGGATATTGAAGATAATGATAATCTAGGTTTTAAGATAAATATAAAAACCTTCATGATACATTTCAGCTGTTCTTTTCTCTTTGTTATGAGCTTATATTAATAGAAATATATATGTCTAATACTCTAAGTATTTATTACTTACTGGGGAATAGTCAGAGAAACACAAATGATTACAATAATGGAATTCCTTTTCATTTACTTTGCTCTCCGCTTTAAACTAGTATTTACAGAAATATTGGTCTGCATTTATAGGAGGCACATATACATCAACAGTGATTGCAGTGTGATGCTTGTTATGCAATTTTTACTGATATATCTCCTCTGTCCAAATGTACTAAAAACTTACTCAAAGTCACCTATTGAGGGTTGTTTCTGGTTAACAGTATTCACTAAAATAGAATAGGCAATATTTACTTTTATGATACTGATGTATGAAACAGAACTTCATTTTGTAGTTAATTTATTAGGCTTTGACATTTGCCACGTGCCTCACCTCTTGAGAAACTCACTCTCAGTCATTCTGAGGTAGGATCAGAAATCAGGCATGAAGACAGTAAGAAATACCCTTTAAGTTTACCTACTGCATTGAGCTATATGAGAATTATAGGAAGAGCATGTGAAGGGCACAGGCAAAATGAGACGCTGAAGATTGTTATGACAATAGATGTGCTGTCTTCCCATGGACGAACCAACATCTGCATCAGAAGTTCTATTGCTCTTACATGTTGGCAGTGTAATGCGCAGAGTTCTGGCAAGGCAGTGGGGATGTTTAGGTTATGGAAGCAGGTACTAATACTAACATAGGGAGAGAACCGAACCGTCGTTTCCTCACTCATGAAATGAGAATGCTAGAACAGGGATTCTCCAAGGACTTCTGGTTCTAAAATGCTTTAATTCTAGGAAAGAGCATACAAACCAATACTACTGTAGGTTCAAGAGCGAGATAGGTCAGGGAGTGGTTGCTTCTAGCCTAGAGAACAATGTATGAACCACCCACTTGGGTCTTGTGTACATTTTTGCTCAAGTTTTTATATTATACATAAAAGCCTAAGCGACTGAATGACCAAACGACTGAATGACCAGTTGACTGGCCGGTATGACAGGCACTGACCACCAGGGGCCAACGCTCAACGCAGGAGCTGCCCCCTGCTGGTCAGTGTGCTCCCACAGTGGGAGCACCGCTCAGCTGACTGATGGGCACCAGAAACCTGGGCTCATGGCTGGAGCAGCTGCAGTGGAAGGAGCCTCTCCCACCTCTGCGGCAGTGCTACCAGTACCAAGCTGGCGCTGCTCAGCGCCTGGCCCTGGCTCGGGCTCCTCCCCGGTCCACCTGCTGCTTCGTGCACTACTACATCCCTCAGGCCAAAACCAGCAGTCCAGCATCCCCCCAGGGGCCCCGGATTGTGAGAAGGCACAGGCACGCTGAGGGACCCCACCAGTACATGATATATATATTTTCTTGACTTCAGAGAGGAAGGGGGAGGGAGAGAGAGAGAGAAACATCAATGATGAGAGAGAATCATTGATTGGCTGCCTTCTGCAGGCCCCTTACTGGGGAATTGAGCCCGCAACCTGCGCTTGTGCCCTTGACTGCAATTGAACCTGGACTCGCAGGCCAATGCTCTATCCAACTGAACCAAAACAGCTAGGGCCGAAAGCAACAATGCTGTTGCTAATGCTGTTTTTCACACATACTGTTTATCAATCTCTTTGATTTTTTTCATCACCCTCTTGTTCCCTACAGAGACTTCCAAAAATCCAACTTTCCTTGGAATTTCCACATCTCTGCAATGCTCTCTTCCTGTGGAGAGCAATGCAGGAAGTGTCTGCAATTTCTACAATGTCTCTGCTCCAGCCAACAGTTCACCATGGCTCCTGCCATCAGCCTCTGGCACCTCTTTCCAACCTCTCATGGGTGGTGCCTACTTTTACCAACATTCTAGCACAACCATGTTGTCTGGAATTCCAGGCCAGAGCCCTATCTCCATTCCACCTGTTTTTGAGTGGGCTCTTACAGGAGACACTGGAAAGAAGTCATCATCACTCAGAAACTTCACTGTGACTGTCACTGACCAGGACACAACTGTCTCCTCTATGTCTCTGGCGTCTCAGTGTGATCAACCCTCAGATGCCTATAATATGGCTCCTCAGTATCCATCACTTTCTGTCAACCTTGTTCAGGGGGCACCAATTCAGGGACAGAGCCTGTCACATCCCTACCAGGCGGGAAATCATGTGTGTTACTACAATCAAGGCACAATGGACCCTCTGCTCTCTGAAGAGGGTGGTCCCTACCTGCAGTCCTATGGCTCTGTGTCTTACACAGAGAGCAGGGCCTCCGCCCCTGACCCAGGGATGGTCGTGGTGCTAAAGGAGGCTCAGTCCACAAATATGATACCACCAGCCTCCACCTCTGGAATCTGCTACTCTGTGCCTCCTCATCCCATCACAAAGACAGGTTTTCAAGGTGAGTCCAAACAGTCACAAGGAAGAGGAATAAGGTCAGCATTCAAAACTAGGGTCAATCTGCAGCTGGGAAGTGGTGAGTCCTCAAGACAGGTAGAATGGAAGTCCTGTGACTTTCACCACTACCACCCTCAGTCAACGCCCTCCATTGTCAGACTCTTTAGGAGGACACCTGACAGAGGTGGGAAGGTGGGACACTAACAGCCATGGATGCTACATGGAGGAGAACTCCCAGAGCATACCAAGGGACACCACACTTTCCACTGCCCTGCATGATGAGTCCTCCTGTACTACAATGCGGCAATAAACTTCCTTGGTTTATTGTCTTAGTCTCTTTCTAAGGCCTTTCAGTACATTATTGTGATAGTGCCCATTTAACTTTCCATCACTTCCTCAGTTGACACCTGGATTTAGGATCATGTGTTCCAACATCTTGTCCAAAGCAAACAGGCTATCATCTCCCCTTGCTTATAGACTTCATCAGGAAGAGTTCCATTCCCTGTCTTAGTCCTTGGTGTGAAGTGTTTTCATTCACTCAGGAAAGTAGAGAGAATTACAAGGGTTCCATATGAGAATGGGAAAGATTTTTTAAAAATCACTTTTATTTTTTATTTGACTTATAACAACCCTGTGAAATGCAAAGAAAATCCTTTAAAAAAAAAATGACATCAAATGGTCACCATTAAGAACCAGAACAGTTGCCGTTTATCTCCTAGCACACGGTGCTGTTCATGATCCTGCAAAAGAGCTTGTAGGAATGCCTTTCCCACTGTCGGAAGGCACATGATTGTTGCAATGGTGGTGCTGAGGGAGCATCTTATTACCAGGGACTGACCGACTTCCCCTTGATTCCATTGTAGCGATGGAGACTTCACTGGCATTGCAACTTCCAGGCCAAATATTTTATTTACCACCTACTCAAGAATTCCTCAAGTCCGGCAGTAACAGACATATCCAGGTACTTGAGAGTTATCCACCACCGCAGAGTGGGGACATTTCAATGGCACCCCTGGTCCAGAGTCCTAGGAATCTCCTGGCACTGCCTCCAGCTCCAAGCCAGGAACAGAAAGAGAGTAAGGATGTGGAGAATATTAAAACCAAGCTTTCCAAGCACGTGAATGGGTACCAGATCCCAACAGAAAATGAGGCTTCTCCACTGCTCCCTTTAGAAGTCCCTGACATTCCACAGGTGCTGGCCTGCACTGATCCCCTTGGCCAAGAGGAGCAGCCTGGTTGTGACAGCTCTGGTTGGGCAAAGAATAGCCTGAGTCTGAAGGACCAAGGGACCCCTGAAAATGGGACTGAATCTAATGACAGTTTTGCAGACATCGACACACTGGTGGAGGGTATTCACCTTCCACAGGTCTTCACTTCCTTGGATGACCTTCTTCCTTGGATGACCTTGATCAGCCCCAAGGACCCAAGGTGATCAAAACCAAAGACACCAGGGGCCTCAAGTTGCACGAAGTGCAGAAAAAGCCAAGTGCCAGAAAGACTCGCTCTGATCAAGGCAGGAAGATCAAACACAAAGCCTCTGAGTCTATCAGTGATGCTCCCAAGGCCAAGATCAAGCCCGAGAGCCCAGATTGTGTGTTCGTGGGAGAACTGGTTCCTTGCAATGCTGCAGCTGGTGGCAGGGCTCCTTCGAACGTGGCCAAGCATTCTAGCAGCAAACCTCAGAAAGCTGCAGCCAGCAGGACCAGCAATACTAAGAGCCATGGGCAGGAAAACACCAAAAGAAACAAGGAAAACTACTCCAAGAGAGCTGAGGAGAGGAAGCAGTCAGGGAACAAAGTCAAGGCAGAGGAGAAGCCAGCCATTCCCAAGATGAAGAGGAAGAAAAGTCATCCTGAGCTGCCACAAGAGGCCATCAAAAAGCCTCGCAGCAGCCTCGGTATGCACATGCTGGAGTCTGTGCAGGTTTTCCAGGCACTGGGCAAGAAGAGGGATGAGAAAGCTGACCTGTCTTCCTCGCGGGCCCTGGGAAACTCAAGCAGCCCCAAAGGCCCCCAGCCACGCCCAGCTACCAAACCATGGCTGGTTACGCCCCGCGAGGGCAAAGGTCCTGTGAAAACTCAAGTCAATCCCCAAACACCAGATGCAAGTGCTGACAAAGGGGCTCCACCTCCATCCCAGGACAAGCTGCCTTCTCCCGGGAAGGTCAAGCTGGTGCCACTGGTTTTTCCAACCATGGACAAGCCTCAAGTTCGACCTATTCCTCGCAGGCCACAGTCTCTGGCATCACGTCGGCCTGCTGTGACCAACCCTGCCAAGCCTGCTGCAGTCAATGCATCCCTGCCAAATCCTGTATCTTTGACAGGTCCTGTCAAATCAGCTCGGCCAATATCGTCCAACTCAGCTGGACCAGGTCTGAACAACCGCGACGGCCCTAGTGTCCCTCAGCCTCCTGCTTCTAGGCCTGGGCCCTACAGAACCTCATCTTGTGCTTCTTTCCAGCGGGAGCCTGTTCACTCCGCTGTGAGCCAGCCCCAGACTCCGCTCAAGCCTCACAACCACTATCTACTCCAGGATTTCGCCCTCCAACCAATTCCATGGAGGAAATCTGAGGTTCGGGGGCCAGCCATGTCAACACCCATCACAAATGAGCAGAGGCCAGATCGAGAGGCCATGAAGAGGAAGGCTCAACTAGAGCGTGAGAATGCGGCCAAATTGGGGGGAATGCAGCATTTCATTGAGAGGGAAAAAGAAATGGACATTTCTCTGTACTATGGCTATGTGATGTAGGAGATGCTGGGAGTACTGGTGCATTTGGGTACCTGCTGTTTTTCCATAGATACACAGATAGATAGATAGACCATAGAGAGATAGATAGATCATAGATAGGTAGATAGATCGATAGATAGAATGGTAGATACATAGATAGATAGATAGAAAGAAAGAAATTTCTCAATCTTGGTATATTTTATAACTTATTAAAATTGAGTAAGTATTATAAATTAGCATTTAATAATAAAGAAGTATTTTGTGTTTTGAGATGCTGTCAACTGTGCTCTTTCTTTGGTGGGTATGAGGATCAAAGGCTGCATGATAAGGAAAGAACTGGAAGTTGGATTGGTGAATGAGGGTCAAGGGGTAAGCACTGTGGGAAGAAAGGAACTTGGGCCTTGGCCAGAAAGGCCAAAAACGGGGAGAGGTTATGGATTTATAAAGAGAAGCAGGAGGTGGGTATATGGCAGAAGTGAGAAGCAGGATCTGAGATTAGTGTTAAAAGAGGAAAATTTGAATACAGTTGAGAGGGATGAAGGTGAGTCTAGGTTGACCATGAGAAATGAAAAAAAGTCTCTTGGGAAGTTGGCCTTATGTCTCATGACCACTAGATAAGTATTTCAGAAAACAGATTCAGGACACATTTCCTATGGGTATGGGTTGCCTTATGCATATATGATGGTGGTTGGGGAAAGTGCGAACAAATTAGGGGAATCTACCAGATGAGTGGCAAGGGCTTAGAGTTATCCCGGGGCAGCTGATAACAGGGGCCTACAGAAGTGAATGTCTGCAGTAGGAGGCCCACCCAGGACAGGACGTGGGAAATAAATTATCATTGACTCCACACCTATGCCCAGGCCCATGAATACACCACTTCAGTTAACCTTCACAACATGCAAGGCCAGTATCCCTGTGTCACTTTACCTGAGAGGTTCAGTAATGGGCTGAGGTCACACTGCATGCAGTAGAGTAAAGCCTCCATTTGAGGCCTATCTCTGAAGGCTTCAGTATTTGCAAGTGGCCATAGGTCACCTACCTGGCTTTCAGAACACAGCATCCAGAGCCTCCTGGTGCATGAGATCAAACATCAGAAGAAGCCTAAACATTAACTTGAAGGGTAAGCTAGGGCTTCATGCATGATCCCAGGCTGCACATGCCGCCTTGTCTAAACACCATCAACTGAGCAAAGCCCAAGAGAAAAATCCTGGGAAGCAGCCATGTCCACTGGCAAGAGCAATAGGCACACTGAGTCGCAGGTGACGAGCCCCCTAACTGCAGTAGCTAGGGATTCCCATGATTTCCATGGGAGCACCGAAAAGGAGAGACTGGTTTGGATTGCAGATATTTAGCTCGTAGTGTTAGTCTCATATTACATATTAGTATCAGGAATTTGGCAATGTAATGCAGGATTCCAAGAGGGAAAGCCTTGAAAAAATTTATAATTTTAAGCCATATCTCTACACTGCAACACTTCTCACAATTTCTTCTCAGGTAAGAATGCACCATCTTTGAAAAAACTCTTCCTATCTAATAATAGACAAACATGGTAATTACCCATACCTCCGCTATGCTTCCCATTGGCTCATCAGGGCGATATGCAAATTATCTGCCAACAAAGATAGCGGCTGGCAGCCAGGCAGCTGAAGCGAACATGAGGCTTGCTTGCTCCAGTGATGGAGCTAGCCAAGGTTCCCGGCCTGCCGCAGCCGGGCTCTGAGCTCCAGTCTAAGCAACAATGTTGCAATTATAGAAGCTAAACAAACCCCAGGTATCTGCTTTCAGCCAGCCGGCCTACGAGCTGGATCCGCAACAAAGCTTCAATTACAGAAGGTAAATAAATCCCAGAATAAGAAAAAGGAAAAAAAAAAAAAAAGGAAAAAAGGAGCGACTGGGAGCTTCTGTTGCCGGTTTGGCACGCCTGAAAACAGGCATGAGCCCCTCATCCAGGCTGGCCAGGCACCCCAGTGGGGACCCCCACCCTAAAGGGAGTGCGAGCAGCCTGAAAACACCCATCAGCCCCTCACCCAGTCTGGCCAGGCACCCATGCTGGACCCCCACCCTGATCCGGGACACCATTCAGGGCAAACCAGCCTGCCCCCACCCGTGCACCAGGCCTCTATCCTATATAGCAGGGGTCCTCAAACTTTTCAAACAGGGGGCTAGTTCACTGTCCCTCAGACCATTGGAGGGCCGGTGTATAGTTTAAAAAAAACACTGTGAACAAATTCCTATGCACACTGCACATATCTTATTTTGAAGCAAAAAGACAAAACGGCAACAATTACAATATTTGTATTTGCATGTGGCCCGTGGGCCGTAGTTTGAGGACCCCTGCTATATAGTAAGAGGGTAATATGCAAACTGACCCTAACAGCAGATAGACTGGGAATGACTGGTCACTATGACACACACTGACCTCCAGGGGGCAGACGCTCAATGCAGGAGCTGCCCCCTGGTGGTCAGTGCGCTCCCACAGGGGGAGCTCTGCTCAGCCACAAGCCAGGCTGATGGCCGCCAGTACAGCGGTGGTGGTGGGAGGCTCTCCTGCCTCCTCAGCAGCGCTAAGGATGTCCGACTGCAGCTTAGGTCTGCTCCCCGCTGGCAAGTGGACATCCCCCGAAGGCTGCCAGGCTGCCAGAGGGATGTCTGATTGCCATCTTAGGCCCAATCCCCCCAGAGAGCAGGCCTCAGCCAGCAGGTGGTCATCCCCCGAGGGGTCCCAGACTGAGAGAGGGCACTGGCCGGGCTGAGGGGACCGCCCACCCGAGTGCACAAACCTTTGTGCACCGGGCCTCTAGTATCTCCTAAGATGAAATGTGGGCCTATAAATGAAATATGTGTCTTTGGAGATTCCATCTATAGGAGCTATCTTCTTGTGGCCTCGTGGCCTCTTGGATCACACACTTCATACACAATGGAAGTAAAAAGCCCAAGGTAGATTGATCCAGGCACCCTAAACGCCTACCATCAAGAGAAACTACTAGATCCATAGACTTCCTCCGCCAAGCCAGCTTAATCCATTGATAGCATGGGGTAAAGTAGGTTTACAGTTGAGTATGGGAAACACAGACTTTATGGTTGTATGATTACTTATACATAATTGTACTATTTTCCACACACACAACTGTAAACCTACTTTTGCCCCACCCTGTAGAAGACTGGGTTAGCAACACAGCACTGTCTTCTCACAGTAACAAGAGGGTTAGTGAGAAAAGCACTAACCAGGGGAAGAACAACAGAGGACACCCAGGCCACACTGGGCTGACCGTACACATCTGTTCCTTTTGTTTCTGTGCACAGCATAACTCACCACAATGTCCTTTTTCACAGACCCCTTTTTAAGTTTCTCCACAAAATCCATCAGATCAAGCTAGTTCATGATGCTTCAAGATAAACTCGTCAAGGGAGAAATATGCAATGTGTCTTACCATGGTGGAATCTTTGAAAATAAGACTAGGGTGCTGCTGGGAATGCAGACTGGTGCAGTCACTGTGAAAAACACTAAAGAGTTTCCTCAAAAAATAAAAAGGTAGAACTTCCATTTGACCTAGTGATCCCATTTCTAGGAATATATCCTAAGAAACCAGAAACACCAACCAAAAAGAATATATGCCCACCTATGTTCAAAGCAGCACAAATTAAAGTAGCTAAGAGTAGAAAACAGCCCAAGTCCCCATGAGCAGACGAGTGGATAAAACAGCAGTGGTACATTTACACAATGAAATACTATGCGGCTGTAAAAAAAGAAAGAACTCTTACCATTTGCAAAGCATGGATAGACCTGGAGAGTATTATGCTAAGCTAAATAAGCCAGAGAAAGACAGGGATTACATAATCTCACTCATATGTGGAATCTAATGAACAAAATAAACTGATGAGCAAAGTAGACCTAGAGATATAGAAGCATGGAACAGATTGACAAAATTTAGAGGGAAGGTGGGGGTGTGGGGGTGGTGTGATGAACTGGGGAACTTGTATGCATGTATGCACAGCCCATGGACACAGAAAATGGAGTGGTGAAGGTAGAAGGCGGGATGGCAGGGGTGGGGTGGGTGGAGGGGTTCAATGGAGGGAAAAACAAAATAGAAAATAAAGGGGACATCTCTAATACAACAATAAATATGAATCAATAAATGAAAAGTACGACTAGGAAAAAAACAAATGAACAAAACCAGAGCATTGACACACAGCATAAAGACAATCTGTGCTCTGCAAACACACCAATGATTTATATGATTGAGCTAATATGACATTAAAGAAAATGAAAATATATTGAAGATTATAATTGTAGTGAGCAAAATTCCTTGCATTTGCTGCACTAGATAAGTTGTGTATACATGTAAATTGTCTGTTCTCTTAATACAAAATGAGACCAAAATGTGTCAACGTACTATTCACAGAACCTAAAACATCCACATGAATCTCTTTTGTCCTGTACAATTTCACTTTGCCTGCCCCCTGGTCTCCAAGAATGTCCTTGTCTTTCTCTGACTAGTCTCCTCGTCACTTTTGCCTGGCTTTGCACCCAAGCACGGCAGACAGAGAATCCTAGAGGCCCAAAGTTCTACAGTGGCTGTTTGCAAAGGGGGAGGAGACTGCAGTAACTGCCACACCGGATACACTTTATGAGAGAAGGAGAAGGGAAAATACCGTGAAGGCCTCTCACATATGATAGAGCAGGATGGCAGGATGCCTACATGCCCCAAGGAACCAGAGGGAGCAAATTACGGGCAGAAGAAGTGCAACCAAAGGCTGGAAGAGGAAAGGTTTGCAGTCAGCTGACTCCTAGCTCTTTGGTCGTTGCTTGTAATGGACAGAGTCCATTGGGGGAAGCATCAGACACTACAAAGAAGACCCTGCTGCTGGAAGCGGACAGGAAGTAACATCCAGGAGTGTTAGCATGCAAGATCAAAGCTTGTCTACAAACAATGCCTACAATGAAGAAGGAGAAAAAATGAGAGTGGTAGGAGATGCAAGTCAACCTGGGCTGGCCCAGCCCAACCCAGAGAAGGTAGGATTCAAGGAGAAGAAACTACAAGGGAACAGCCTTGGACCACAGCATTCGGCACAAAATACACTCAAGAAACTTCATTTTACTGTTCAACCAACGGACAGAAAGAGCTCCTTAATCCCTTCCTTTTCTCCTCAAAAGCCACAGTAAATTCACTTATGAGATGGACTGGTATGATTTCAGAACAACTGTAAGTGTGCAACCTAGATGCCCCTTTCCATTCTCTCTAAGGATATTAGCAATATATAAAATGATAAACATGTTATACCATATAATATGGAGAATATAAGTAACTAGTAGTTAATTATATTCATGAATGTCTGTAACAAACATTGAGATTATTTCCCTGACATAAGAGCCTGGGGAAAGTGAGACTATCACAGCTGTATTGTCATCTAGCCCATGTGTCCTGAGAGCTCAGCCATTTAGGCGTTGGTTTAGCTCCCCTACAGCTCCCTCTATCCAATCCTGTCTTCTTGGGAACCTGACCTCCCGATTGGCTCTCTCATCCCTTTAAACTGCCTGCTTTGTGACATCATTCTCCCACCAAACCTACCACCACCTGGTAGAATCTTGGGGTGCCCATGGAGTTGTCTGTAAATAAATTTGGATCATCGCAACCGACCAGTGACCAGTAACTGGTGACCAGTGACCAGTGGCCAGTATGACCAGTGACCTTCGTACTGGACACATGTGCTCTTTGGCTTCAGCCACTGAGGTATCTTCATTCCTTGCATCTACAGTTGATATTTGCTCTTCTTCTCTGACCATGTCAGGTAAGGAAAGAACCTTTTTGAAGTTTTTCGTTGGGTTGTTATTTGTACCTAAATTTAGCAATAGTGTCAAAAGAGCATAGAGTAATTTGGGGAAATATGATATAGAAGTCTGCAGACCTAATTTCAGTTTAGAGTTTGACATCTACAAGCAATGTGACTTTGGACAAGTCATTGAATCTCTCACAAAAAATGATTTTTTCCTCATCTGCTACATTCGGATGTTAGATTGGTTGTGGACTCTAATCCCTTCCTTTTCTAATATGGAGTTTTAAAGAACACTCCTGTTGACAATGAAATCAAGACTTCTTGACAGTGTTTCAACGGCAAAACCTAAGTCATGTAGAAAACTAGCCATATATATATATATATATATATAGTCTCATGTGTAAAGATCTCCAACCACCAAGGTTTCAACTTTAGTATTTTAAATTGAGTGCTGTTCCAAAAGTAATATTCATGTGGTTTTGGAGTTTTCTATCTAAAATAGGATAACAGAGGAAATAGGGAGAGAGGATGGAGAGTACTGGGCTATAGGAAGGCAAGTATTTCAATGTAAAAAAATTAGAACTGGTTTCGTCAGCACAGGCCAACAGGAACCAAGAGGGAGGGAAAAACACAAGCAGGAAGGAGGGGAAACTGTAAAAAATTACAAAGGAGAGCATGAAAGAGCTCATGAGAACAAAAAGAGTAGTTTGGAATGGAATATGGGAGGGAACCAAAGATTTTAAATGAAAGCAGAAAGAGCATAGGGTGAAATCAGCTCGGACTAGGGCAAAGTAATGTGGATCTCAGCAAATGCTTACACTGATAGAATAGGAAAGAAAGTAAGGCTGGAGTAGGGTACCACTAGCCAAAGCAGTGTAGCAAAACAATCCTATTCAGTTGCCTGTTTTCTTATTGCCTCTCTGAACACAGATGGCATGTGACAGTTTGCAATATAAACATTTAAAAATGTATTTCAGAAATGATGTTTCTTATATACAAGAAACTAAGAAAGGCGATTATCTAGGGCCGTGGTCGGCAAACTGCGGCTGGCGAGCCACATGCGGCTCTTTGGCCCCTTGAGTGTGGCTCTTCCTAAGCCTTAGGAGTACCCTAATTAAGTTAATAACAAGGTACATACCTATATAGTTTAAGTTTAAAAAATTTGGCTCTCAAAAGAAATTTCAATCGTGGTACTGTTGATATTTGGATCTGTTGACTAATGAGTTTGCCGACCACTGATTTAGGGCATTGGAAATAACAGAATTTTCAGTGTTTCAATTCATTCTGATTTTTAAACTATGACAATGTTTTGTCTAGTAAAAAAAAATAATTTAAGACCTAATAGAGAGATATGTCCTAAATAGAATCAGAAAGAATACACCCTTTGTGTGATTAGTATGTTCGAAGTCAAAGATGCCCTTCATCTCCAAAGTTATTTTCTTCCTAACGCAGAGAGCACGCTGATACACAGCCGTTGCCTCATTTCCGGTCATAGCTACTTAAGGAAAATAAGAGAGCATCAAGCCCCGCTTCTCTAATTTCATATTTCTCAAAAAACAATTTTTTAGATTCTCTGGGGGATTCCTATACTAATGTCTGTTTTTGAATTGAAATCTATTGATGATGGTTATAAGACTTTGGGTATGACATCCTTTCCTGGATGTTGAAGATGATGACAGTCTAGGTTTTAAGATAAACATAAAAACCTTCATGGTACATTTCAACTGTTCTCTTCTCTTTGTTATTAGGTTATATTAATTGAAATACAAATATCTAATACACTAAGTATTTATTACTTACTGGGGAATAGTCAGAGAAACACAAATGATTACAATAATGGAGTTCCTTTACATTTACTTTGCTCTCCGCTTTAAACTAGTATTTACTGAAATACTGGTCTGCATTTATAGGAGGCACATATACATCAACAGTGATTGCAGTGTGATGCTTGTTATGCATTTTCTACTGATATATCTCCTCTGTCCATATGTACTGGCTAAGAACTTACTCAAAATCACTTATTGTGGGTTGTTTCTGGTTAACAGTATTCACTAAAATAGAATAGGCAATATTTACTTTTATGATACTGATGTATGAAACAGAACTTCATTTTGTAGTAAATTGATTAGGCTTTGACGTTTGCCACGTGCCTCACCTCTTGAGAAACTCACTCTCAGATAGCCATTTTGAGGTAGGACCAGAAATCAGGCATGAAGACAGTAAGAAAGACCCTTTAAGTTTACCAACTGCATTGAGCTACTATGAGAATTATAGGAAGAGCATGTGAAGGGCACAGGCAAAATGAGACGCTGAAGATTGGTATGACAATAGATGTGCTGTCTTCCCATGGACAAACCAACATCTGCATCAGAAGTTCTATTGCTCTTACATGTTGGCAGTGTAATGCGCAGAGTTCTGGCAAGGCAGTGGGGATGTTTAGGTTATGGAAGCAGGTACTAATACTAACATAGGGAGAGAACCGAACCGTCGTTTCCTCACTCATGAAATGAGAATGCTAGAACAGGGATTCTCCAAGGACTTCTGGTTCTAAAATGCTTTAATTCTAGGAAAGAGCATACAAACCAATACTACTGTAGGTTCAAGAGCGAGATAGGTCAGGGAGTGGTTGCTTCTAGCCTAGAGAACAATGTATGAACCACCCACTTGGGTCTTGTGTACATTTTTGCTCAAGTTTTTATATTATATATAAAAGCCTAAGCGACTGAATGACCAAACGACTGAATGACCAGTTGACTGGCCGGTATGACAGGCACTGACCACCAGGGGCAAACGCTCAACGCAGGAGCTGCCCCCTGCTGGTCAGTGTGCTCCCACAGTGGGAGCACCGCTCAGCTGACTGATGGGCACCAGAAACCTGGGCTCATGGCTGGAGCAGCTGCAGTGGAAGGAGCCTCTCCCACCTCTGCGGCAGTGCTGCCAGTACCAAGCTGGCGCTGCTCAGCGCCTGGCCCTGGCTCGGGCTCCTCCCCGGTCCACCTGCTGCTTCGTGCACTACTACATCCCTCAGGCCAAAACCAGCAGTCCAATATCCCCCCAGGGGCCCCGGATTGTGAGAAGGCACAGGCACGCTGAGGGACCCCACCAGTACATGATATATATATTTTCTTGACTTCAGAGAGGAAGGGGGAGGGAGAGAGAGAGAGAAACATCAATGATGAGAGAGAATCATTGATTGGCTGCCTTCTGCAGGCCCCTCACTGGGGAATTGAGCCCGCAACCTGGGCTTGTGCCCTTGACTGCAATTGAACCTGGACTCGCAGGCCAATGCTCTATCCAACTGAATCGAAACAGCTAGGGCCGAAAGCAACAATACTGTTGCTAATGCTGTTTTTCACACATATTGTTTATCAATCTCTTTGATTTTTTTCATCACCCTCTTGTTCCCTACAGAGAATTCCAAAAATCCAACTTTCCTTGGAATTTCCACATCTCTGCAATGCTCTCTTCCTGTGGAGAGCAATGCAGGAAGTGTCTGCAATTTCTACAATGTCTCTGCTCCAGCCAACAGTTCACCATGGCTCCTGCCATCAGCCTCTGGCACCTCTTTCCAACCTCTCATGGGTGGTGCCCACTTTTACCAACATTCTAGCACAACCATGTTGTCTGGAATTCCAGGCCAGAGCCCTATCTCCATTCCACCTGTTTTTGAGTGGGCTCTTACAAGAGACACTGAAAAGAAGTCATCATCACTCAGAAACTTCACTGTGACTGTCACTGACCAGGACACAACTGTCTCCTCTATGTCTCTGGCGTCTCAGTGTGATCAACCCTCAGATGCCTATAATATGGCTCCTCAGTATCCATCACTTTCTGTCAACCTTGTTCAGGGGGCACCAATTCAGGGACAGAGCCTGTCACATCCCTACCAGGCGGGAAATCATGTGTGTTACTACAATCAAGGCACAATGGACCCTCTGCTCTCTGAAGAGGGTGGTCCCTACCTGCAGTCCTATGGCTCTGTGTCTTACACAGAGAGCAGGGCCTCCGCCCCTGACCCAGGGATGGTCATGGTGCTAAAGGAGGCTCAGTCCACAAATATGATACCACCAGCCTCCACCTCTGGAATCTGCTACTCTGTGCCTCCTCATCCCATCACAAAGACAGGTTTTCAAGGTGAGTCCAAACAGTCACAAGGAAGAGGAATAAGGTCAGCATTCAAAACTAGGGTCAATCTGCAGCTGGGAAGTGGTGAGTCCTCAGACAGGTAGAATGGAAGTCCTGTGACTTTCACCACTACCACCCTCAGTCAATGCCCTCCATTGTCAGACTCTTTATGAGGACACCTGACAGAGGTGGGAAGGTGGGACACTAACAGCCATGGATGCTACATGGAGGAGAACTCCCAGAGCATACCAAGGGACACCACACTGTCCACTGCCCTGCATGATGAGTCCTCCTGTACTACAATGCGGCAATAAACTTCCTTGGTTTATTGTCTTAGTCTCTTTCTAAGGCCTTTCAGTACATTATTGTGATAGTGCCCATTTAACTTTCCATCACTTCCTCAGTTGACACCTGGATTTAGGATCATGTGTTCCAACATCTTGTCCAAAGCAAACAGGCTATCATCTCCCCTTGCTTATAGACTTCACCAGGAAGAGTTCCGTTCCCTGTCTTAGTCCTTGGTGTGAAGTGTTTTCATTCACTCAGGAAAGCAGAGAGAATTACAAGGGTTCCATATGAGAATGGGAAAGATTTTTTAAAAATCACTTTTATTTTTTATTTGACTTATAACAACCCTGTGAAATGCAAAGAAAATCCTTTAAAAAAAAAATGACATCAAATGGTCACCATTAAGAACCAGAACAGTTGCCTTTTATCTCCTAGCACACGGTGCTGTTCATGATCCTGCAAAAGAGCTTGTAGGAATGCCTTTCCCACTGTCGGAAGGCACATGATTGTTGCAATGGTGGTGCTGAGGGAGCATCTTATTACCAGGGACTGACCGACTTCCCCTTGATTCCATTGTAGTGATGGAGACTTCCCTGGCATTGCAACTTCCAGGCCAAATATTTTATTTACCACCTACTCAAGAATTCCTCAAGTCCGGCAGTAACAGACATATCCAGGTACTTGAGAGTTATCCACCACCGCAGAGTGGGGACATTTCAATGGCACCCCTTGTCCAGAGTCCTAGGAATCTCCTGGCACTGCCTCCAGCTCCAAGCCAGGAACAGAAAGAGAGTAAGGATGTGGAGAATATTAAAACCAAGCTTTCCAAGCACGTGAATGGGTACCAGATCCCAACAGAAAATGAAGCTTCTCCACTGCTCCCTTTAGAAGTCCCTGACATTCCACAGGTGCTGGCCTGCACTGATCCCCTTGGCCAAGAGGAGCAGCCTGGTTGTGACAGCTCTGGTTGGGCAAAGAATAGCCTGAGTCTGAAGGACCAAGGGACCCTTGAAAATGGGACTGAATCTAATGACAGTTTTGCAGACATCGACACACTGGTGGAGGGTATTCACCTCCCACAGGTCTTCACTTCCTTGGATGACCTTGATCAGCCCCAAGGACCCAAGGTGATCAAAACCAAAGACACCAGGGGCCTCAAGTTGCACGAAGTGCAGAAAAAGCCAAGTGCCAGAAAGACTCGCTCTGATCAAGGCAGGAAGATCAAACACAAAGCCTCTGAGTCTATCAGTGATGCTCCCAAGGCCAAGATCAAGCCCGAGAGCCCAGATTGTGTGTTCGTGGGAGAACTGGTTCCTTGCAATGCTGCAGCTGGTGGCAGGGCTCCTTCGAACGTGGCCAAGCATTCTAGCAGCAAACCTCAGAAAGCTGCAGCCAGCAGGACCAGCAATACTAAGAGCCATGGGCAGGAAAACACCAAAAGAAACAAGGAAAACTACTCCAAGAGAGCTGAGGAGAGGAAGCAGTCAGGGAACAAAGTCAAGGCAGAGGAGAAGCCAGCCATTCCCAAGATGAAGAGGAAGAAAAGTCATCCTGAGCTGCCACAAGAGGCCATCAAAAAGCCTCGCAGCAGCCTCGGTATGCACATGCTGGAGTCTGTGCAGGTTTTCCAGGCACTGGGCAAGAAGAGGGATGAGAAAGCTGACCTGTCTTCCTCGCGGGCCCTGGGAAACTCAAGCAGCCCCAAAGGCCCCCAGCCACGCCCAGCTACCAAACCATGGCTGGTTACGCCCCGCGAGGGCAAAGGTCCTGTGAAAACTCAAGTCAATCCCCAAACACCAGATGCAAGTGCTGACAAAGGGGCTCCACCTCCATCCCAGGACAAGCTGCCTTCTCCCGGGAAGGTCAAGCTGGTGCCACTGGTTTTTCCAACCATGGACAAGCCTCAAGTTCGACCTATTCCTCGCAGGCCACAGTCTCTGGCATCACGTCGGCCTGCTGTGACCAACCCTGCCAAGCCTGCTGCAGTCAATGCATCCCTGCCAAATCCTGTATCTTTGACAGGTCCTGTCAAATCAGCTCGGCCAATATCGTCCAACTCAGCTGGACCAGGTCTGAACAACCGCGACGGCCCTAGTGTCCCTCAGCCTCCTGCTTCTAGGCCTGGGCCCTACAGAACCTCATCTTGTGCTTCTTTCCAGCGGGAGCCTGTTCACTCCGCTGTGAGCCAGCCCCAGACTCCGCTCAAGCCTCACAACCACTATCTACTCCAGGATTTCGCCCTCCAACCAATTCCATGGAGGAAATCTGAGGTTCGGGGGCCAGCCATGTCAACACCCATCACAAATGAGCAGAGGCCAGATCGAGAGGCCATGAAGAGGAAGGCTCAACTAGAGCGTGAGAATGCGGCCAAAATGGGGGGAATGCAGCATTTCATTGAGAGGGAAAAAGAAATGGACATTTCTCTGTACTATGGCTATGTGATGTAGGAGATGCTGGGAGTACTGGTGCATTTGGGTACCTGCTGTTTTTCCATAGATACACAGATAGATAGATAGACCATAGAGAGATAGATAGATCATAGATAGGTAGATAGATCGATAGATAGAATGGTAGATACATAGATAGATAGATAGAAAGAAAGAAATTTCTCAATCTTGGTATATTTTATAACTTATTAAAATTGAGTAAGTATTATAAATTAGCATTTAATAATAAAGAAGTATTTTGTGTTTTGAGATGCTGTCAACTGTGCTCTTTCTTTGGTGGGTATGAGGATCAAAGGCTGCATGATAAGGAAAGAACTGGAAGTTGGATTGGTGAATGAGGGTCAAGGGGTAAGCACTGTGGGAAGAAAGGAACTTGGGCCTTGGCCAGAAAGGCCAAAAACGGGGAGAGGTTATGGATTTATAAAGAGAAGCAGGAGGTGGGTATATGGCAGAAGTGAGAAGCAGGATCTGAGATTAGTGTTAAAAGAGGAAAATTTGAATACAGTTGAGAGGGATGAAGGTGAGTCTAGGTTGACCATGAGAAATGAAAAAAAGTCTCTTGGGAAGTTGGCCTTATGTCTCATGACCACTAGATAAGTATTTCAGAAAACAGATTCAGGACACATTTCCTATGGGTATGGGTTGCCTTATGCATATATGATGGTGGTTGGGGAAAGTGCGAACAAATTAGGGGAATCTACCAGATGAGTGGCAAGGGCTTAGAGTTATCCCGGGGCAGCTGATAACAGGGGCCTACAGAAGTGAATGTCTGCAGTAGGAGGCCCACCCAGGACAGGACGTGGGAAATAAATTATCATTGACTCCACACCTATGCCCAGGCCCATGAATACACCACTTCAGTTAACCTTCACAACATGCAAGGCCAGTATCCCTGTGTCACTTTACCTGAGAGCTTCAGTAATGGGCTGAGGTCACACTGCATGCAGTGGAGTAAAGCCTCCATTTGAGGCCTATCTCTGAAGGCTTCAGTATTTGCAAGTGGCCATAGGTCACCTACCTGGCTTTCAGAACACAGCATCCAGAGCCTCCTGGTGCATGAGATCAAACATCAGAAGAAGCCTAAACATTAACTTGAAGGGTAAGCTAGGGCTTCATGCATGATCCCAGGCTGCACATGCCGCCTTGTCTAAACACCATCAACTGAGCAAAGCCCAAGAGAAAAATCCTGGGAAGCAGCCATGTCCACTGGCAAGAGCAATAGGCACACTGAGTCGCAGGTGACGAGCCCCCTAACTGCAGTAGCTAGGGATTCCCATGATTTCCATGGGAGCACCGAAAAGGAGAGACTGGTTTGGATTGCAGATATTTAGCTCGTAGTGTTAGTCTCATATTACATATTAGTATCAGGAATTTGGCAATGTAATGCAGGATTCCAAGAGGGAAAGCCTTGAAAAAATTTATAATTTTAAGCCATATCTCTACACTGCAACACTTCTCACAATTTCTTCTCAGGTAAGAATGCACCATCTTTGAAAAAACTCTTCCTATCTAATAATAGACAAACATGGTAATTATCCATACCTCCGCTATGCTTCCCATTGGCTCATCAGGGCGATATGCAAATTATCTGCCAACAAAGATAGCGGCTGGCAGCCAGGCAGCTGAAGCGAACATGAGGCTTGCTTGCTCCAGTGATGGAGCTAGCCAAGGTTCCCGGCCTGCCGCAGCCGGGCTCTGAGCTCCAGTCTAAGCAACAATGTTGCAATTATAGAAGCTAAACAAACCCCAGGTATCTGCTTTCAGCCAGCCGGCCTACGAGCTGGATCCGCAACAAAGCTTCAATTACAGAAGGTAAATAAATCCCAGAATAAGAAAAAGGAAAAAAAAAAAAAAGGAAAAAAGGAGCGACTGGGAGCTTCTGTTGCCGGTTTGGCACGCCTGAAAACAGGCATGAGCCCCTCATCCAGGCTGGCCAGGCACCCCAGTGGGGACCCCCACCCTAAAGGGAGTGCGAGCAGCCTGAAAACACCCATCAGCCCCTCACCCAGTCTGGCCAGGCACCCATGCTGGACCCCCACCCTGATCCGGGACACCATTCAGGGCAAACCAGCCTGCCCCCACCCGTGCACCAGGCCTCTATCCTATATAGCAGGGGTCCTCAAACTTTTCAAACAGGGGGCTAGTTCACTGTCCCTCAGACCATTGGAGGGCCGGTGTATAGTTTAAAAAAAACACTGTGAACAAATTCCTATGCACACTGCACATATCTTATTTTGAAGCAAAAAGACAAAACGGCAACAATTACAATATTTGTATTTGCATGTGGCCCGTGGGCCGTAGTTTGAGGACCCCTGCTATATAGTAAGAGGGTAATATGCAAACTGACCCTAACAGCAGATAGACTGGGAATGACTGGTCACTATGACACACACTGACCTCCAGGGGGCAGACGCTCAATGCAGGAGCTGCCCCCTGGTGGTCAGTGCACTCCCACAGGGGGAGCTCTGCTCAGCCACAAGCCAGGCTGATGGCCGCCAGTACAGCGGTGGTGGTGGGAGGCTCTCCTGCCTCCTCAGCAGCGCTAAGGATGTCCGACTGCAGCTTAGGTCTGCTCCCCGCTGGCAAGTGGACATCCCCCGAAGGCTGCCAGGCTGCCAGAGGGATGTCTGATTGCCATCTTAGGCCCAATCCCCCCAGAGAGCAGGCCTCAGCCAGCAGGTGGTCATCCCCCGAGGGGTCCCAGACTGAGAGAGGGCACTGGCCGGGCTGAGGGGACCGCCCACCCGAGTGCACAAACCTTTGTGCACCGGGCCTCTAGTATCTCCTAAGATGAAATGTGGGCCTATAAATGAAATATGTGTCTTTGGAGATTCCATCTATAGGAGCTATCTTCTTGTGGCCTCGTGGCCTCTTGGATCACACACTTCATACACAATGGAAGTAAAAAGCACAAGGTAGATTGATCCAGGCACCCTAAACGCCTACCATCAAGAGAAACTACTAGATCCATAGACTTCCTCCGCCAAGCCAGCTTAATCCATTGATAGCATGGGGTAAAGTAGGTTTACAGTTGAGTATGGGAAACACAGACTTTATGGTTGTATGATTACTTATACATAATTGTACTATTTTCCACACACACAACTGTAAACCTACTTTTGCCCCACCCTGTAGAAGACTGGGTTAGCAACACAGCACTGTCTTCTCACAGTAACAAGAGGGTTAGTGAGAAAAGCACTAACCAGGGGAAGAACAACAGAGGACACCCAGGCCACACTGGGCTGACCGTACACATCTGTTCCTTTTGTTTCTGTGCACAGCATAACTCACCACAATGTCCTTTTTCACAGACCCCTTTTTAAGTTTCTCCACAAAATCCATCAGATCAAGCTAGTTCATGATGCTTCAAGATAAACTCGTCAAGGGAGAAATATGCAATGTGTCTTACCATGGTGGAATCTTTGAAAATAAGACTAGGGTGCTGCTGGGAATGCAGACTGGTGCAGTCACTGTGAAAAACACTAAAGAGTTTCCTCAAAAAATAAAAAGGTAGAACTTCCATTTGACCTAGTGATCCCATTTCTAGGAATATATCCTAAGAAACCAGAAACACCAACCAAAAAGAATATATGCCCACCTATGTTCAAAGCAGCACAAATTAAAGTAGCTAAGAGTAGAAAACAGCCCAAGTCCCCATGAGCAGACGAGTGGATAAAACAGCAGTGGTACATTTACACAATGAAATACTATGCGGCTGTAAAAAAAGAAAGAACTCTTACCATTTGCAAAGCATGGATAGACCTGGAGAGTATTATGCTAAGCTAAATAAGCCAGAGAAAGACAGGGATTACATAATCTCACTCATATGTGGAATCTAATGAACAAAATAAACTGATGAGCAAAGTAGACCTAGAGATATAGAAGCATGGAACAGATTGACAAAATTTAGAGGGAAGGTGGGGGTGTGGGGGTGGTGTGATGAACTGGGGAACTTGTATGCATGTATGCACAGCCCATGGACACAGAAAATGGAGTGGTGAAGGTAGAAGGCGGGATGGCAGGGGTGGGGTGGGTGGAGGGGTTCAATGGAGGGAAAAACAAAATAGAAAATAAAGGGGACATCTCTAATACAACAATAAATATGAATCAATAAATGAAAAGTACGACTAGGAAAAAAACAAATGAACAAAACCAGAGCATTGACACACAGCATAAAGACAATCTGTGCTCTGCAAACACACCAATGATTTATATGATTGAGCTAATATGACATTAAAGAAAATGAAAATATATTGAAGATTATAATTGTAGTGAGCAAAATTCCTTGCATTTGCTGCACTAGATAAGTTGTGTATACATGTAAATTGTCTGTTCTCTTAATACAAAATGAGACCAAAATGTGTCAACGTACTATTCACAGAACCTAAAACATCCACATGAATCTCTTTTGTCCTGTACAATTTCACTTTGCCTGCCCCCTGGTCTCCAAGAATGTCCTTGTCTTTCTCTGACTAGTCTCCTCGTCACTTTTGCCTGGCTTTGCACCCAAGCACGGCAGACAGAGAATCCTAGAGGCCCAAAGTTCTACAGTGGCTGTTTGCAAAGGGGGAGGAGACTGCAGTAACTGCCACACCGGATACACTTTATGAGAGAAGGAGAAGGGAAAATACCGTGAAGGCCTCTCACATATGATAGAGCAGGATGGCAGGATGCCTACATGCCCCAAGGAACCAGAGGGAGCAAATTACGGGCAGAAGAAGTGCAACCAAAGGCTGGAAGAGGAAAGGTTTGCAGTCAGCTGACTCCTAGCTCTTTGGTCGTTGCTTGTAATGGACAGAGTCCATTGGGGGAAGCATCAGACACTACAAAGAAGACCCTGCTGCTGGAAGCGGACAGGAAGTAACATCCAGGAGTGTTAGCATGCAAGATCAAAGCTTGTCTACAAACAATGCCTACAATGAAGAAGGAGAAAAAATGAGAGTGGTAGGAGATGCAAGTCAACCTGGGCTGGCCCAGCCCAACCCAGAGAAGGTAGGATTCAAGGAGAAGAAACTACAAGGGAACAGCCTTGGACCACAGCATTCGGCACAAAATACACTCAAGAAACTTCATTTTACTGTTCAACCAACGGACAGAAAGAGCTCCTTAATCCCTTCCTTTTCTCCTCAAAAGCCACAGTAAATTCACTTATGAGATGGACTGGTATGATTTCAGAACAACTGTAAGTGTGCAACCTAGATGCCCCTTTCCATTCTCTCTAAGGATATTAGCAATATATAAAATGATAAACATGTTATACCATATAATATGGAGAATATAAGTAACTAGTAGTTAATTATATTCATGAATGTCTGTAACAAACATTGAGATTATTTCCCTGACATAAGAGCCTGGGGAAAGTGAGACTATCACAGCTGTATTGTCATCTAGCCCATGTGTCCTGAGAGCTCAGCCATTTAGGCGTTGGTTTAGCTCCCCTACAGCTCCCTCTATCCAATCCTGTCTTCTTGGGAACCTGACCTCCCGATTGGCTCTCTCATCCCTTTAAACTGCCTGCTTTGTGACATCATTCTCCCACCAAACCTACCACCACCTGGTAGAATCTTGGGGTGCCCATGGAGTTGTCTGTAAATAAATTTGGATCATCGCAACCGACCAGTGACCAGTAACTGGTGACCAGTGACCAGTGGCCAGTATGACCAGTGACCTTCGTACTGGACACATGTGCTCTTTGGCTTCAGCCACTGAGGTATCTTCATTCCTTGCATCTACAGTTGATATTTGCTCTTCTTCTCTGACCATGTCAGGTAAGGAAAGAACCTTTTTGAAGTTTTTCGTTGGGTTGTTATTTGTACCTAAATTTAGCAATAGTGTCAAAAGAGCATAGAGTAATTTGGGGAAATATGATATAGAAGTCTGCAGACCTAATTTCAGTTTAGAGTTTGACATCTACAAGCAATGTGACTTTGGACAAGTCATTGAATCTCTCACAAAAAATGATTTTTTCCTCATCTGCTACATTCGGATGTTAGATTGGTTGTGGACTCTAATCCCTTCCTTTTCTAATACGGAGTTTTAAAGAACACTCCTGTTGACAATGAAATCAAGACTTCTTGACAGTGTTTCAACGGCAAAACCTAAGTCATGTAGAAAACTAGCAATATATATATATATATATATATATATATATATATATATATATATATATAGTCTCATGTGTAAAGATCTCCAACCACCAAGGTTTCAACTTTAGTATTTTAAATTGAGTGCTGTTCCAAAAGTAATATTCATGTGGTTTTGGAGTTTTCTATCTAAAATAGGATAACAGAGGAAATAGGGAGAGAGGATGGAGAGTACTGGGCTTTAGGAAGGCAAGTATTTCAATGTAAAAAAATTAGAACTGGTTTCGTCAGCACAGGCCAACAGGAACCAAGAGGGAGGGAAAAACACAAGCACGAAGGAGGGGAAAGTATAGAAATGAACAAGGAGAACATGAAAGAGCTCATGAGAACAAAAAGAGTAGTTTGGAATGGAATATGGGAGGGAACCAAAGATTTTAAATGAAAGCAGAAAGAGCATAGGGTGAAATCAGCTCTGACTAGGGCAAAGTAATGTGGATCTCAGCAAATGCTTACATTGATAGAATAGGAAAGAAAGTAAGGCTGGAGTAGGGTACCACTAGCCAAAGCAGTGTAGCAAAACAATCCTATTCAGTTGCCTGTTTTCTTATTGCCTCTCTGAACACAAATGGCATGTGACAGTTTGCAATATAAACATTTAAAAATGTGTTTCAGAAATGATGTTTCTTATATACAAGAAACTAAGAAAGGCGATTATCTAGGGCCGTGGTCGGCAAACTGCGGCTGGCGAGCCACATGCGGCTCTTTGGCCCCTTGAGTGTGGCTCTTCCTAAGCCTTAGGAGTACCCTAATTAAGTTAATAACAAGGTACCTACCTATATAGTTTAAGTTTAAAAAATTTGGCTCTCAAAAGAAATTTCAATCGTGGTACTGTTGATATTTGGATCTGTTGACTAATGAGTTTGCCGACCACTGATTTAGGGCATTGGAAATAACAGAATTTTCAGTGTTTCAATTCATTCTGATTTTTAAACTATGACAATGTTTTGTCTAGTAAAAAAAAATAATTTAAGACCTAATAGAGAGATATGTCCTAAATAGAATCAGAAAGAATACACCCTTTGTGTGATTAGTATGTTCGAAGTCAAAGATGCCCTTCATCTCCAAAGTTATTTCCTTCCTAACGCAGAGAGCACGCTGATACACAGCCATTGCCTCATTTCCGGTCATAGCTACTTAAGGAAAATAAGAGAGCATCAAGCCCCGCTTCTCTAATTTCATATTTCTCAAAAAACAATTTTTTAGATTCTCTGGGGGATTCCTATACTAATGTGTGTTTTTTAATTGAAATCTATTGATGATGGTTATAAGACTTTGGGTATGACATCCTTTCCTGGATGTTGAAGATGATGACAGTCTAGGTTTTAAGATAAACATAAAAACCTTCATGGTACATTTCAACTGTTCTCTTCTCTTTGTTATTAGGCTATATTAATTGAAATACAAATATCTAATACACTAAGTATTTATTACTTACTGGGGAATAGTCAGAGAAACACAAATGATTACAATAATGGAGTTCCTTTACATTTACTTTGCTCTCCGCTTTAAACTAGTATTTACTGAAATACTGGTCTGCATTTATAGGAGGCACATATACATCAACAGTGATTGCAGTGTGATGCTTGTTATGCATTTTCTACTGATATATCTCCTCTGTCCATATGTACTGGCTAAGAACTTACTCAAAATCACTTACTGTGGGTTGTTTCTGGTTAACAGTATTCACTAAAATAGAATAGGCAATATTTACTTTTATGATACTGATGTATGAAACAGAACTTCATTTTGTAGTAAATTGATTAGGCTTTGACGTTTGCCACGTGCCTCACCTCTTGAGAAACTCACTCTCAGATAGCCATTTTGAGGTAGGACCAGAAATCAGGCATGAAGACAGTAAGAAAGACCCTTTAAGTTTACCAACTGCATTGAGCTACTATGAGAATTATAGGAAGAGCATGTGAAGGGCACAGGCAAAATGAGACGCTGAAGATTGGTATGACAATAGATGTGCTGTCTTCCCATGGACAAACCAACATCTGCATCAGAAGTTCTATTGCTCTTACATGTTGGCAGTGTAATGCGCAGAGTTCTGGCAAGGCAGTGGGGATGTTTAGGTTATGGAAGCAGGTACTAATACTAACATAGGGAGAGAACCGAACCGTCGTTTCCTCACTCATGAAATGAGAATGCTAGAACAGGGATTCTCCAAGGACTTCTGGTTCTAAAATGCTTTAATTCTAGGAAAGAGCATACAAACCAATACTACTGTAGGTTCAAGAGCGAGATAGGTCAGGGAGTGGTTGCTTCTAGCCTAGAGAACAATGTATGAACCACCCACTTGGGTCTTGTGTACATTTTTGCTCAAGTTTTTATATTATATATAAAAGCCTAAGCGACTGAATGACCAAACGACTGAATGACCAGTTGACTGGCCGGTATGACAGGCACTGACCACCAGGGGCAAACGCTCAACGCAGGAGCTGCCCCCTGCTGGTCAGTGTGCTCCCACAGTGGGAGCACCGCTCAGCTGACTGATGGGCACCAGAAACCTGGGCTCATGGCTGGAGCAGCTGCAGTGGAAGGAGCCTCTCCCACCTCTGCGGCAGTGCTGCCAGTACCAAGCTGGCGCTGCTCAGCGCCTGGCCCTGGCTCGGGCTCCTCCCCGGTCCACCTGCTGCTTCGTGCACTACTACATCCCTCAGGCCAAAACCAGCAGTCCAATATCCCCCCAGGGGCCCCGGATTGTGAGAAGGCACAGGCACGCTGAGGGACCCCACCAGTACATGATATATATATTTTCTTGACTTCAGAGAGGAAGGGGGAGGGAGAGAGAGAGAGAAACATCAATGATGAGAGAGAATCATTGATTGGCTGCCTTCTGCAGGCCCCTCACTGGGGAATTGAGCCCGCAACCTGGGCTTGTGCCCTTGACTGCAATTGAACCTGGACTCGCAGGCCAATGCTCTATCCAACTGAATCGAAACAGCTAGGGCCGAAAGCAACAATACTGTTGCTAATGCTGTTTTTCACACATATTGTTTATCAATCTCTTTGATTTTTTTCATCACCCTCTTGTTCCCTACAGAGAATTCCAAAAATCCAACTTTCCTTGGAATTTCCACATCTCTGCAATGCTCTCTTCCTGTGGAGAGCAATGCAGGAAGTGTCTGCAATTTCTACAATGTCTCTGCTCCAGCCAACAGTTCACCATGGCTCCTGCCATCAGCCTCTGGCACCTCTTTCCAACCTCTCATGGGTGGTGCCCACTTTTACCAACATTCTAGCACAACCATGTTGTCTGGAATTCCAGGCCAGAGCCCTATCTCCATTCCACCTGTTTTTGAGTGGGCTCTTACAAGAGACACTGAAAAGAAGTCATCATCACTCAGAAACTTCACTGTGACTGTCACTGACCAGGACACAACTGTCTCCTCTATGTCTCTGGCGTCTCAGTGTGATCAACCCTCAGATGCCTATAATATGGCTCCTCAGTATCCATCACTTTCTGTCAACCTTGTTCAGGGGGCACCAATTCAGGGACAGAGCCTGTCACATCCCTACCAGGCGGGAAATCATGTGTGTTACTACAATCAAGGCACAATGGACCCTCTGCTCTCTGAAGAGGGTGGTCCCTACCTGCAGTCCTATGGCTCTGTGTCTTACACAGAGAGCAGGGCCTCCGCCCCTGACCCAGGGATGGTCATGGTGCTAAAGGAGGCTCAGTCCACAAATATGATACCACCAGCCTCCACCTCTGGAATCTGCTACTCTGTGCCTCCTCATCCCATCACAAAGACAGGTTTTCAAGGTGAGTCCAAACAGTCACAAGGAAGAGGAATAAGGTCAGCATTCAAAACTAGGGTCAATCTGCAGCTGGGAAGTGGTGAGTCCTCAGACAGGTAGAATGGAAGTCCTGTGACTTTCACCACTACCACCCTCAGTCAATGCCCTCCATTGTCAGACTCTTTATGAGGACACCTGACAGAGGTGGGAAGGTGGGACACTAACAGCCATGGATGCTACATGGAGGAGAACTCCCAGAGCATACCAAGGGACACCACACTGTCCACTGCCCTGCATGATGAGTCCTCCTGTACTACAATGCGGCAATAAACTTCCTTGGTTTATTGTCTTAGTCTCTTTCTAAGGCCTTTCAGTACATTATTGTGATAGTGCCCATTTAACTTTCCATCACTTCCTCAGTTGACACCTGGATTTAGGATCATGTGTTCCAACATCTTGTCCAAAGCAAACAGGCTATCATCTCCCCTTGCTTATAGACTTCACCAGGAAGAGTTCCGTTCCCTGTCTTAGTCCTTGGTGTGAAGTGTTTTCATTCACTCAGGAAAGCAGAGAGAATTACAAGGGTTCCATATGAGAATGGGAAAGATTTTTTAAAAATCACTTTTATTTTTTATTTGACTTATAACAACCCTGTGAAATGCAAAGAAAATCCTTTAAAAAAAAATGACATCAAATGGTCACCATTAAGAACCAGAACAGTTGCCTTTTATCTCCTAGCACACGGTGCTGTTCATGATCCTGCAAAAGAGCTTGTAGGAATGCCTTTCCCACTGTCGGAAGGCACATGATTGTTGCAATGGTGGTGCTGAGGGAGCATCTTATTACCAGGGACTGACCGACTTCCCCTTGATTCCATTGTAGTGATGGAGACTTCCCTGGCATTGCAACTTCCAGGCCAAATATTTTATTTACCACCTACTCAAGAATTCCTCAAGTCCGGCAGTAACAGACATATCCAGGTACTTGAGAGTTATCCACCACCGCAGAGCGGGGACATTTCAATGGCACCCCTGGTCCAGAGTCCTAGGAATCTCCTGGCACTGCCTCCAGCTCCAAGCCAGGAACAGAAAGAGAGTAAGGATGTGGAGAATATTAAAACCAAGCTTTCCAAGCACGTGAATGGGTACCAGATCCCAACAGAAAATGAAGCTTCTCCACTGCTCCCTTTAGAAGTCCCTGACATTCCACAGGTGCTGGCCTGCACTGATCCCCTTGGCCAAGAGGAGCAGCCTGGTTGTGACAACTCTGGTTGGGCAAAGAATAGCCTGAGTCTGAAGGACCAAGGGACCCCTGAAAATGGGACTGAATCTAATGACAGTTTTGCAGACATCGACACACTGGTGGAGGGTATTCACCTCCCACAGGTCTTCACTTCCTTGGATGACCTTGATCAGCCCCAAGGATCCAAGGTGATCAAAACCAAAGACACCAGGGGCCTCAAGTTGCATGAAGTGCAGAAAAAGCCAAGTGCCAGAAAGACTCGCTCTGATCAAGGCAGGAAGATCAAACACAAAGCCTCTGAGTCTATCAGTGATGCTCCCAAGGCCAAGATCAAGCCCGAGAGCCCAGATTGTGTGTTCGTGGGAGAACTGGTTCCTTGCAATGCTGCAGCTGGTGGCAGGGCTCCTTCGAACGTGGCCAAGCATTCTAGCAGCAAACCTCAGAAAGCTGCAGCCAGCAGGACCAGCAATACTAAGAGCCATGGGCAGGAAAACACCAAAAGAAACAAGGAAAACTACTCCAAGAGAGCTGAGGAGAGGAAGCAGTCAGGGAACAAAGTCAAGGCAGAGGAGAAGCCAGCCATTCCCAAGATGAAGAGGAAGAAAAGTCATCCTGAGCTGCCACAAGAGGCCATCAAAAAGCCTCGCAGCAGCCTCGGTATGCACATGCTGGAGTCTGTGCAGGTTTTCCAGGCACTGGGCAAGAAGAGGGATGAGAAAGCTGACCTGTCTTCCTCGCGGGCCCTGGGAAACTCAAGCAGCCCCAAAGGCCCCCAGCCACGCCCAGCTACCAAACCATGGCTGGTTACGCCCCGCGAGGGCAAAGGTCCTGTGAAAACTCAAGTCAATCCCCAAACACCAGATGCAAGTGCTGACAAAGGGGCTCCACCTCCATCCCAGGACAAGCTGCCTTCTCCCGGGAAGGTCAAGCTGGTGCCACTGGTTTTTCCAACCATGGACAAGCCTCAAGTTCGACCTATTCCTCGCAGGCCACAGTCTCTGGCATCACGTCGGCCTGCTGTGACCAACCCTGCCAAGCCTGCTGCAGTCAATGCATCCCTGCCAAATCCTGTATCTTTGACAGGTCCTGTCAAATCAGCTCGGCCAATATCGTCCAACTCAGCTGGACCAGGTCTGAACAACCGTGACGGCCCTAGTGTCCCTCAGCCTCCTGCTTCTAGGCCTGGGCCCTACAGAACCTCATCTTGTGCTTCTTTCCAGCGGGAGCCTGTTCACTCCGCTGTGAGCCAGCCCCAGACTCCGCTCAAGCCTCACAACCACTATCTACTCCAGGATTTCGCCCTCCAACCAATTCCATGGAGGAAATCTGAGGTTCGGGGGCCAGCCATGTCAACACCCATCACAAATGAGCAGAGGCCAGATCGAGAGGCCATGAAGAGGAAGGCTCAACTAGAGCGTGAGAATGCTGCCAAATTGGGGGGAATGCAGCATTTCATTGAGAGGGAAAAAGAAATGGACATTTCTCTGTACTATGGCTATGTGATGTAGGAGATGCTGGGAGTACTGGTGCATTTGGGTACCTGCCGTTTTTCCATAGATACATAGATAGATAGATAGATAGATAGATAGATAGATAGAGAGATAGATAGACCATAGAGAGATAGATAGATCATAGATAGGTAGATAGATCGATAGATAGAATGGTAGATAGATAGATAGATAGAAAGAAATTTCTCAATCTTGGTATATTTTATAACTTCTTAAAATTGAGTAAGTATTATAAATTAGCATTTAATAATAAAGAAGTATTTTGTGTTTTGAGATGCTGTCAACTGTGCTCTTTCTTTGGTGGGTATGAGGATCAAAGGCTGCATGATAAGGAAAGAACTGGAAGTTGGATCGGTGAATGAGGGTCAAGGGGTAAGCACTGTGGGAAGAAAGGAACTTGGGCCTTGGCCAGAAAGGCCAAAAACGGGGAGAGGTTATGGATTTATAAAGAGAAGCAGGAGGTGGGTATATGGCAGAAGTGAGAAGCAGGATCTGAGATTAGTGTTAAAAGAGGAAAATTTGAATACAGTTGAGAGGGATGAAGGTGAGTCTAGGTTGACCATGAGAAATGAAAAAAGTCTCTTGGGAAGTTGGCCTTATGTCTCATGACCACTAGATAAGTATTTCAGAAAACAGATTCAGGACACATTTCCTATGGGTATGGGTTGCCTTATGCATATATGATGGTGGTTGGGGAAAGTGCGAACAAATTAGGGGAATCTACCAGATGAGTGGCAAGGGCTTAGAGTTATCCCGGGGCAGCTGATAACAGGGGCCTACAGAAGTGAATGTCTGCAGTAGGAGGCCCACCCAGGACAGGACGTGGGAAATAAATTATCATTGACTCCACACCTATGCCCAGGCCCATGAATACACCACTTCAGTTAACCTTCACAACATGCAAGGCCAGTATCCCTGTGTCACTTTACCTGAGAGGTTCAGTAATGGGCTGAGGTCACACTGCATGCAGTAGAGTAAAGCCTCCATTTGAGGCCTATCTCTGAAGGCTTCAGTATTTGCAAGTGGCCATAGGTCACCTACCTGGCTTTCAGAACACAGCATCCAGAGCCTCCTGGTGCATGAGATCAAACATCAGAAGAAGCCTAAACATTAACTTGAAGGGTAAGCTAGGGCTTCCTGCATGATCCCAGGCTGCACATGCCGCCTTGTCTAAACACCACCATCAACTGAGCAAAGCCCAAGAGAAAAATCCTGGGAAGCAGCCATGTCCACTGGCAAGAGCAATAAGCACACTGAGTCGCAGGTGACGAGCCCCCTAACTGCAGTAGCTAGGGATTCCCATGATTTCCATGGGAACACCGAAAAGGAGAGACTGGTTTGGATTGCAGATATTTAGCTCGTAGTGTTAGTCTCATATTACATATTAGTATCAGGAATTTGGCAATGTAATGCAGGATTCCAAGAGGGAAAGCCTTGAAAAAATTTATAATTTTAAGCCATATCTCTACACTGCAACACTTCTCACAATTTCTTCTCAGGTAAGAATGCACCATCTTTGAAAAAACTCTTCCTATCTAATAATAGACAAACATGGTAATTATCCATACCTCCGCTATGCTTCCCATTGGCTCATCAGGGCGATATGCAAATTATCTGCCAACAAAGATAGCGGCTGGCAGCCAGGCAGCTGAAGCGAACATGAGGCTTGCTTGCTCCAGTGATGGAGCTAGCCAAGGTTCCCGGCCTGCCGCAGCCGGGCTCTGAGCTCCAGTCTAAGAAACAATGTTGCAATTATAGAAGCTAAACAAACCCCAGGTATCTGCTTTCAGCCAGCTGGCCTACGAGCTGGAGCCGCAACAAAGCTTCAATTACAGAAGGTAAATAAATCCCAGAATAAGAAAAAAAAAAAAAAAGAAAAAAAAGGAAAAAAGGAGTGACTGGGAGCTTCTGTTGCCGGTCTGGCCCACCTGAAAACAGGCCTCAGGCCCTCATCCAGGCTGGCCAGGCACCTCAGTGGGGACCCCCACCCTAAAAGGGGTGCGAGCAGCCTGAAAACACCCATCAGCCCCTCACCCAGTCTGGCCAGGCACCCATGCTGGACCCCCACCCTGATCCGGGACACCATTCAGGGCAAACCAGCCTGCCCCCACCCGTGCACCAGGCCTCTATCCTATATAGCAGGGGTCCTCAAACTTTTCAAACAGGGGGCTAGTTCACTGTCCCTCAGACCATTGGAGGGCCGGTGTATAGTTTAAAAAAAACACTGTGAACAAATTCCTATGCACACTGCACGTATCTTATTTTGAAGCAAAAAGACAAAACGGCAACAATTACAATATTTGTATTTGCATGTGGCCCGCGGGCCGTAGTTTGAGGACCCCTGCTATATAGTAAGAAATAATATGCAAACTGACCCTAACAGCAGATAGACTGGGAATGACTGGTCACTATGACACACACTGACCTCCAGGGGGCAGACGCTCAATGCAGGAGCTGCCCCCTGGTGGTCAGTGCGCTCCCACAGGGGGAGCTCTGCTCAGCCACAAGCCAGGCTGATGGCTGCCAGTACAGCGGTGGTGGTGGGAGCCTCTCTTGCCTCCTCAGCAGCGCTAAGGATGTCCGACTGCAGCTTAGGTCTGCTCCCCGCTGGCAAGTGGACATCCCCCGAGGGCTGCCAGGCTGCCAGAGGGATGTCTGATTGCCATCTTAGGCCCAATCCCCCCAGAGAGCAGGCCTCAGCCAGCAGGTGGTCATCCCCCGAGGGGTCCCAGACTGAGAGAGGGCACTGGCCGGGCTGAGGGGACCGCCCACCCGAGTGCACAAACCTTTGTGCACCGGGCCTCTAGTATCTCCTAAGATGAAATGTTGGCCTATAAATGAAATATGTGTCTTTGGAGAATCCATCTATAGGAGCTATCTTCTTGTGGCCTCGTGGCCTCTTGGATCACACACTTCATACACAATGGAAGTAAAAAGCCCAAGGTAGATTGATCCAGGCACCCTAAACGCCTACCATCAAGAGAAACTACTAGATCCATAGACTTCCTCCGCCAAGCCAGCTTAATCCATAGATAGCATGGGGTAAAGTAGGTTTACAGTTGAGTATGGGAAACACAGACTTTATGGTTGTATGATTACTTATACATAATTGTACTATTTTCCACACACACAACTGTAAACCTACTTTTGCCCCACCCTGTAGAAGACTGGGTTAGCAACACAGCACTGTCTTCTCACAGTAACAAGAGGGTTAGTGAGAAAAGCACTAACCAGGGGAAGAACAACAGAGGACACCCAGGCCACACTGGGCTGACCGTACACATCTGTTCCTTTTGTTTGTGTGCACAGCATGACTCACCACAATGTCCTTTTTCACAGACCCCTTTTTAAGTTTCTCCACAAAATCCATCAGATCAAGCTAGTTCATGATGCTTCAAGATAAACTCGTCAAGGGAGAAATATGCAATGTGTCTTACCATGGTGGAATCTTTGAAAATAAGACTAGGGTGCTGCTGGGAATGCAGACTGGTGCAGTCACTGTGAAAAACACTAAAGAGTTTCCTCAAAAAATAAAAAGGTAGAACTTCCATTTGACCTAGTGATCCCATTTCTAGGAATATATCCTAAGAAACCAGAAACACCAACCAAAAAGAATATATGCCCACCTATGTTCAAAGCAGCACAAATTAAAGTAGCTAAGATTAGAAAACAGCCCAAGTCCCCATGAGCAGATGAGTGGATAAAGCAGCAGTGGTTCATTTACACAATGAAATACTATGCGGCTGTAAAAAAAGAAAGAACTCTTACCATTTGCAAAGCATGGATAGACCTGGAGAGTATTATGCTAAGCTAAATAAGCCAGAGAAAGACAGGTATTACATAATCTCACTCATATGTGGAATCTAATGAACAAAATAAACTGATGAGCAAAGTAGACCTAGAGATATAGAAGCATGGAACAGATTGACAAAATTTAGAGGGAAGGTGGGGGTGTGGGGGTGGTGTGATGAACTGGGGAACTTGTATGCATGTATGCATAGCCCATGGACACAGAAAATGGAGTGGTGAAGGTAGAAGGCGGGATGGCAGGGGTGGGGTGGGTGGAGGGGTTCAATGGAGGGAAAAACAAAATAGAAAATAAAGGGGACATCTCTAATACAACAATAAATATGAATCAATAAATGAAAAGTACGACTAGGAAAAAAACAAATGAACAAAACCAGAGCATTGACACACAGCATAAAGACAATCTGTGCTCTGCAAACACACCAATGATTTATATGATTGAGCTAATATGACATTAAAGAAAATGAAAATATATTGAAGATTATAATTGTAGTGAGCAAAATTCCTTGCATTTGCTGCACTAGATAAGTTGTGTATACATGTAAATTGTCTGTTCTCTTAATACAAAATGAGACCAAAATGTGTCAACGTACTATTCACAGAACCTAAAACATCCACATGAATCTCTTTTGTCCTGTACAATTTCACTTTGCCTGCCCCCTGGTCTCCAAGAATGTCCTTGTCTTTCTCTGACTAGTCTCCTCGTCACTTTTGCCTGGCTTTGCACCCAAGCACGGCAGACAGAGAATCCTAGAGGCCCAAAGTTCTACAGTGGCTGTTTGCAAAGGGGGAGGAGACTGCAGTAACTGCCACACCGGATACACTTTATGAGAGAAGGAGAAGGGAAAATACCGTGAAGGCCTCTCACATATGATAGAGCAGGATGGCAGGATGCCTACATGCCCCAAGGAACCAGAGGGAGCAAATTACGGGCAGAAGAAGTGCAACCAAAGGCTGGAAGAGGAAAGGTTTGCAGTCAGCTGACTCCTAGCTCTTTGGTCGTTGCTTGTAATGGACAGAGTCCATTGGGGGAAGCATCAGACACTACAAAGAAGACCCTGCTGCTGGAAGCGGACAGGAAGTAACATCCAGGAGTGTTAGCATGCAAGATCAAAGCTTGTCTACAAACAATGCCTACAATGAAGAAGGAGAAAAAATGAGAGTGGTAGGAGATGCAAGTCAACCTGGGCTGGCCCAGCCCAACCCAGAGAAGGTAGGATTCAAGGAGAAGAAACTACAAGGGAACAGCCTTGGACCACAGCATTCGGCACAAAATACACTCAAGAAACTTCATTTTACTGTTCAACCAACGGACAGAAAGAGCTCCTTAATCCCTTCCTTTTCTCCTCAAAAGCCACAGTAAATTCACTTATGAGATGGACTGGTATGATTTCAGAACAACTGTAAGTGTGCAACCTAGATGCCCCTTTCCATTCTCTCTAAGGATATTAGCAATATATAAAATGATAAACATGTTATACCATATAATATGGAGAATATAAGTAACTAGTAGTTAATTATATTCATGAATGTCTGTAACAAACATTGAGATTATTTCCCTGACATAAGAGCCTGGGGAAAGTGAGACTATCACAGCTGTATTGTCATCTAGCCCATGTGTCCTGAGAGCTCAGCCATTTAGGCGTTGGTTTAGCTCCCCTACAGCTCCCTCTATCCAATCCTGTCTTCTTGGGAACCTGACCTCCCGATTGGCTCTCTCATCCCTTTAAACTGCCTGCTTTGTGACATCATTCTCCCACCAAACCTACCACCACCTGGTAGAATCTTGGGGTGCCCATGGAGTTGTCTGTAAATAAATTTGGATCATCGCAACCGACCAGTGACCAGTAACTGGTGACCAGTGACCAGTGGCCAGTATGACCAGTGACCTTCGTACTGGACACATGTGCTCTTTGGCTTCAGCCACTGAGGTATCTTCATTCCTTGCATCTACAGTTGATATTTGCTCTTCTTCTCTGACCATGTCAGGTAAGGAAAGAACCTTTTTGAAGTTTTTCGTTGGGTTGTTATTTGTACCTAAATTTAGCAATAGTGTCAAAAGAGCATAGAGTAATTTGGGGAAATATGATATAGAAGTCTGCAGACCTAATTTCAGTTTAGAGTTTGACATCTACAAGCAATGTGACTTTGGACAAGTCATTGAATCTCTCACAAAAAATGATTTTTTCCTCATCTGCTACATTCGGATGTTAGATTGGTTGTGGACTCTAATCCCTTCCTTTTCTAATACGGAGTTTTAAAGAACACTCCTGTTGACAATGAAATCAAGACTTCTTGACAGTGTTTCAACGGCAAAACCTAAGTCATGTAGAAAACTAGCAATATATATATATATATATATATATATATATATATATATATATATAGTCTCATGTGTAAAGATCTCCAACCACCAAGGTTTCAACTTTAGTATTTTAAATTGAGTGCTGTTCCAAAAGTAATATTCATGTGGTTTTGGAGTTTTCTATCTAAAATAGGATAACAGAGGAAATAGGGAGAGAGGATGGAGAGTACTGGGCTTTAGGAAGGCAAGTATTTCAATGTAAAAAAATTAGAACTGGTTTCGTCAGCACAGGCCAACAGGAACCAAGAGGGAGGGAAAAACACAAGCACGAAGGAGGGGAAAGTATAGAAATGAACAAGGAGAACATGAAAGAGCTCATGAGAACAAAAAGAGTAGTTTGGAATGGAATATGGGAGGGAACCAAAGATTTTAAATGAAAGCAGAAAGAGCATAGGGTGAAATCAGCTCTGACTAGGGCAAAGTAATGTGGATCTCAGCAAATGCTTACATTGATAGAATAGGAAAGAAAGTAAGGCTGGAGTAGGGTACCACTAGCCAAAGCAGTGTAGCAAAACAATCCTATTCAGTTGCCTGTTTTCTTATTGCCTCTCTGAACACAAATGGCATGTGACAGTTTGCAATATAAACATTTAAAAATGTGTTTCAGAAATGATGTTTCTTATATACAAGAAACTAAGAAAGGCGATTATCTAGGGCCGTGGTCGGCAAACTGCGGCTGGCGAGCCACATGCGGCTCTTTGGCCCCTTGAGTGTGGCTCTTCCTAAGCCTTAGGAGTACCCTAATTAAGTTAATAACAAGGTACCTACCTATATAGTTTAAGTTTAAAAAATTTGGCTCTCAAAAGAAATTTCAATCGTGGTACTGTTGATATTTGGATCTGTTGACTAATGAGTTTGCCGACCACTGATTTAGGGCATTGGAAATAACAGAATTTTCAGTGTTTCAATTCATTCTGATTTTTAAACTATGACAATGTTTTGTCTAGTAAAAAAAAATAATTTAAGACCTAATAGAGAGATATGTCCTAAATAGAATCAGAAAGAATACACCCTTTGTGTGATTAGTATGTTCGAAGTCAAAGATGCCCTTCATCTCCAAAGTTATTTCCTTCCTAACGCAGAGAGCACGCTGATACACAGCCATTGCCTCATTTCCGGTCATAGCTACTTAAGGAAAATAAGAGAGCATCAAGCCCCGCTTCTCTAATTTCATATTTCTCAAAAAACAATTTTTTAGATTCTCTGGGGGATTCCTATACTAATGTGTGTTTTTTAATTGAAATCTATTGATGATGGTTATAAGACTTTGGGTATGACATCCTTTCCTGGATGTTGAAGATGATGACAGTCTAGGTTTTAAGATAAACATAAAAACCTTCATGGTACATTTCAACTGTTCTCTTCTCTTTGTTATTAGGCTATATTAATTGAAATACAAATATCTAATACACTAAGTATTTATTACTTACTGGGGAATAGTCAGAGAAACACAAATGATTACAATAATGGAGTTCCTTTACATTTACTTTGCTCTCCGCTTTAAACTAGTATTTACTGAAATACTGGTCTGCATTTATAGGAGGCACATATACATCAACAGTGATTGCAGTGTGATGCTTGTTATGCATTTTCTACTGATATATCTCCTCTGTCCATATGTACTGGCTAAGAACTTACTCAAAATCACTTACTGTGGGTTGTTTCTGGTTAACAGTATTCACTAAAATAGAATAGGCAATATTTACTTTTATGATACTGATGTATGAAACAGAACTTCATTTTGTAGTAAATTGATTAGGCTTTGACGTTTGCCACGTGCCTCACCTCTTGAGAAACTCACTCTCAGATAGCCATTTTGAGGTAGGACCAGAAATCAGGCATGAAGACAGTAAGAAAGACCCTTTAAGTTTACCAACTGCATTGAGCTACTATGAGAATTATAGGAAGAGCATGTGAAGGGCACAGGCAAAATGAGACGCTGAAGATTGGTATGACAATAGATGTGCTGTCTTCCCATGGACGAACCAACATCTGCATCAGAAGTTCTATTGCTCTTACATGTTGGCAGTGTAATGCGCAGAGTTCTGGCAAGGCAGTGGGGATGTTTAGGTTATGGAAGCAGGTACTAATACTAACATAGGGAGAGAACCGAACCGTCGTTTCCTCACTCATGAAATAAGAATGCTAGAACAGGGATTCTCCAAGGACTTCTGGTTCTAAAATGCTTTAATTCTAGGAAAGAGCATAGAAACCAATACTACTGTAGGTTCAAGAGCGAGATAGGTCAGGGAGTGGTTGCTTCTAGCCTAGAGAACAATGTATGAACCACCCACTTGGGTCTTGTGTACATTTTTGCTCAAGTTTTTATATTATATATAAAAGCCTAAGCGACTGAATGACCAAACGACTGAATGACCAGTTGACTGGCCGGTATGACAGGCACTGACCACCAGGGGCAAACGCTCAACGCAGGAGCTGCCCCCTGCTGGTCAGTGTGCTCCCACAGTGGGAGCACCGCTCAGCTGACTGATGGGCACCAGAAACCTGGGCTCATGGCTGGAGCAGCTGCAGTGGAAGGAGCCTCTCCCACCTCTGCGGCAGTGCTACCAGTACCAAGCTGGCGCTGCTCAGCGCCTGGCCCTGGCTCGGGCTCCTCCCCGGTCCACCTGCTGCTTCGTGCACTACTACATCCCTCAGGCCAAAACCAGCAGTCCAATATCCCCCCAGGGGCCCCGGATTGTGAGAAGGCACAGGCATGCTGAGGGACCCCACCAGTACATGATATATATATTTTCTTGACTTCAGAGAGGAAGAGGGAGGGAGAGAGAGAGAGAAACATCAATGATGAGAGAGAATCATTGATTGGCTGCCTTCTGCAGGCCCCTTACTGGGGAATTGAGCCCGCAACCTGCGCTTGTGCCCTTGACTGCAATTGAACCTGGACTCGCAGGCCAATGCTCTATCCAACTGAACCAAAACAGCTAGGGCTGAAAGCAACAATCTTAAAATAATGCTGTTTTTCACACATATTGTTTATCAATCTCTTTGATTTTTTTCATCACCCTCTTGTTCCCTACAGAGAATTCCAAAAATCCAACTTTCCTTGGAATTTCCACATCTCTGCAATGCTCTCTTCCTGTGGAGAGCAATGCAGGAAGTGTCTGCAATTTCTACAATGTCTCTGCTCCAGCCAACAGTTCACCATGGCTCCTGCCATCAGCCTCTGGCACCTCTTTCCAACCTCTCATGGGTGGTGCCTACTTTTACCAACATTCTAGCACAACCATGTTGTCTGGAATTCCAGGCCAGAGCCCTATCTCCATTCCACCTGTTTTTGAGTGGGCTCTTACAGGAGACACTGGAAAGAAGTCATCATCACTCAGAAACTTCACTGTGACTGTCACTGACCAGGACACAACTGTCTCCTCTATGTCTCTGGCGTCTCAGTGTGATCAACCCTCAGATGCCTATAATATGGCTCCTCAGTATCCATCACTTTCTGTCAACCTTGTTCAGGGGGCACCAATTCAGGGACAGAGCCTGTCACATCCCTACCAGGCGGGAAATCATGTGTGTTACTACAATCAAGGCACAATGGACCCTCTGCTCTCTGAAGAGGGCGGTCCCTACCTGCAGTCCTATGGCTCTGTGTCTTACACAGAGAGCAGGGCCTCCGCCCCTGACCCAGGGATGGTCATGGTGCTAAAGGAGGCTCAGTCCACAAATATGATACCACCAGCCTCCACCTCTGGAATCTGCTACTCTGTGCCTCCTCATCCCATCACAAAGACAGGTTTTCAAGGTGAGTCCAAACAGTCACAAGGAAGAGGAATAAGGTCAGCATTCAAAACTAGGGTCAATCTGCAGCTGGGAAGTGGTGAGTCCTCAAGACAGGTAGAATGGAAGTCCTGTGACTTTCACCACTACCACCCTCAGTCAATGCCCTCCATTGTCAGACTCTTTATGAGGACACCTGACAGAGGTGGGAAGGTGGGACACTAACAGCCATGGATGCTACATGGAGGAGAACTCCCAGAGCATACCAAGGGACACCACGCTTTCCACTGCCCTGCATGATGAGTCCTCCTGTACTACAATGCGGCAATAAACTTCCTTGGTTTATTGTCTTAGTCTCTTTCTAAGGCCTTTCAGTACATTATTGTGATAGTGCCCATTTAACTTTCCATCACTTCCTCAGTTGACACCTGGATTTAGGATCATGTGTTCCAACATCTTGTCCAAAGCAAACAGGCTATCATCTCCCCTTGCTTATAGACTTCATCAGGAAGAGTTCCATTCCCTGTCTTAGTCCTTGGTGTGAAGTGTTTTCATTCACTCAGGAAAGCAGAGAGAATTACAAGGGTTCCATATGAGAATGGGAAAGATTTTTTAAAAATCACTTTTATTTTTTATTTGACTTATAACAACCCTGTGAAATGCAAAGAAAATCCTTTAAAAAAAAATGACATCAAATGGTCACCATTAAGAACCAGAACAGTTGCCTTTTATCTCCTAGCACACGGTGCTGTTCATGATCCTGCAAAAGAGCTTGTAGGAATGCCTTTCCCACTGTCGGAAGGCACATGATTGTTGCAATGGTGGTGCTGAGGGAGCATCTTATTACCAGGGACTGACCGACTTCCCCTTGATTCCATTGTAGTGATGGAGACTTCCCTGGCATTGCAACTTCCAGGCCAAATATTTTATTTACCACCTACTCAAGAATTCCTCAAGTCCGGCAGTAACAGACATATCCAGGTACTTGAGAGTTATCCACCACCGCAGAGCGGGGACATTTCAATGGCACCCCTGGTCCAGAGTCCTAGGAATCTCCTGGCACTGCCTCCAGCTCCAAGCCAGGAACAGAAAGAGAGTAAGAATGTGGAGAATATTAAAACCAAGCTTTCCAAGCACGTGAATGGGTACCAGATCCCAACAGAAAATGAAGCTTCTCCACTGCTCCCTTTAGAAGTCCCTGACATTCCACAGGTGCTGGCCTGCACTGATCCCCTTGGCCAAGAGGAGCAGCCTGGTTGTGACAACTCTGGTTGGGCAAAGAATAGCCTGAGTCTGAAGGACCAAGGGACCCTTGAAAATGGGACTGAATCTAATGACAGTTTTGCAGACATCGACACACTGGTGGAGGGTATTCACCTTCCACAGGTCTTCACTTCCTTGGATGACGTTGATCAGCCCCAAGGACCCAAGGTGATCAAAACCAAAGACACCAGGGGCCTCAAGTTGCACGAAGTGCAGAAAAAGCCAAGTGCCAGAAAGACTCGCTCTGATCAAGGCAGGAAGATCAAACACAAAGCCTCTGAGTCTATCAGTGATGCTCCCAAGGCCAAGATCAAGCCCGAGAGCCCAGATTGTGTGTTCGTGGGAGAACTGGTTCCTTGCAATGCTGCAGCTGGTGGCAGGGCTCCTTCGAACGTGGCCAAGCATTCTAGCAGCAAACCTCAGAAAGCTGCAGCCAGCAGGACCAGCAATACTAAGAGCCATGGGCAGGAAAACACCAAAAGAAACAAGGAAAACTACTCCAAGAGAGCTGAGGAGAGGAAGCAGTCAGGGAACAAAGTCAAGGCAGAGGAGAAGCCAGCCATTCCCAAGATGAAGAGGAAGAAAAGTCATCCTGAGCTGCCACAAGAGGCCATCAAAAAGCCTCGCAGCAGCCTCGGTATGCACATGCTGGAGTCTGTGCAGGTTTTCCATGCACTGGGCAAGAAGAGGGATGAGAAAGCTGACCTGTCTTCCTCGCGGGCCCTGGGAAACTCAAGCAGCCCCAAAGGCCCCCAGTCACGCCCAGCTACCAAACCATGGCTGGTTATGCCCCGCGAGGGCAAAGGTCCTGTGAAAACTCAAGTCAATCCCCAAAAACCAGATGCAAGTGCTGACAAAGGGGCTCCACCTCCATCCCAGGACAAGCTGCCTTCTCCCGGGAAGGTCAAGCTGGTGCCACTGGTTTTTCCAACCATGGACAAGCCTCAAGTTCGACCTATTCCTCGCAGGCCACAGTCTCTGGCATCACGTCGGCCTGCTGTGACCAACCCTGCCAAGCCTGCTGCAGTCAATGCATCCCTGCCAAATCCTGTATCTTTGACAGGTCCTGTCAAATCAGCTCGGCCAATATCGTCCAACTCAGCTGGACCAGGTCTGAACAACTGCGACGGCCCTAGTGTCCCTCAGCCTCCTGCTTCTAGGCCTGGGCCCTACAGAACCTCATCTTGTGCTTCTTTCCAGCGGGAGCCTGTTCACTCCGCTGTGAGCCAGCCCCGGACTCCGCTCAAGCCTCACAACCACTATCTACTCCAGGATTTCGCCCTCCAACCAATTCCATGGAGGAAATCTGAGGTTCGGGGGCCAGTCATGTCAACACCCATCACAAGTGAGCAGAGGCCAGATCGAGAGGCCATGAAGAGGAAGGCTCAACTAGAGCGTGAGAATGCTGCCAAATTGGGGGGAATGCAGCATTTCATTGAGAGGGAAAAAGAAATGGACATTTCTCTGTCCTATGGCTATGTGATGTAGGAGATGCTGGGAGTACTGGTGCATTTGGGTACCTGCTGTTTTTCCATAGATACATAGATAGATAGATAGACCATAGAGAGATAGATAGATCATAGATAGGTAGATAGATCAATAGATAGAATGGTAGATAGGTAGATAGAAAGAAATTTCTCAATCTTGGTATATTTTATAACTTCTTAAAATTGAGTAAGTATTATAAATTAGCATTTAATAATAAAGAAGTATTTTGTGTTTTGAGATGCTGTCAACTGTGCTCTTTCTTTGGTGGGTATGAGGATCAAAGGCTGCATGATAAGGAAAGAACTGGAAGTTGGATCGGTGAATGAGGGTCAAGGGGTAAGCACTGTGGGAAGAAAGGAACTTGGGCCTTGGCCAGAAAGGCCAAAAACGGGGAGAGGTTATGGATTTATAAAGAGAAGCAGGAGGTGGGTATATGGCAGAAGTGAGAAGCAGGATCTGAGATTAGTGTTAAAAGAGGAAAATTTGAATAGAGTTGAGAGGGCAGAAGCTGAGTCTAGGTTGACCAGAGAAATGTCAAAAGTCTCTCGTGGAAGTTGGACTTATGTCTCATGATAAGTATTTTAGAAAAAGGATTCAGGACACATTTCCTAAAGGTTTAAGTGCCTTATCTATAATAATAAAAGCGTAATTTGCTAATTAGGCTGGACATATTCTGGACATCATTCCGGACGTCCTTCCTGAAGATGCCGGGGCTGGAGGGAAGCCAGCCTGGGTCTCGGGTTGCTGCGGGCGGTCCAAGGGAAGCCAGGTCGGTCCCAGGTGCCTGCTGGTGACTGGAGGGAAACCTGGGTCCTGGGTGCTAGAGGAAAGCTGGTACCAGCAGCCAGGGGAAGGAAGGCCTATTCTTGCACAAATTTCATGCATTGGCCTCTAGTACATATATAATTGTAGCTGGGGAAAGTGAGTACAAGTCAGCGGAATCTACCTGGTGAGTGGCAAGGGTTTAGAGTAATCCTGGCTGCAGCTGATAATAGGGGCCTAGCCTAGTGAACCTATGCAGTAAGAGGCCCACTCAGGACAGGGTGTGGGATATAAATTATCATTTACTCAACCCCTAATGCCCAGGACCACTAATACACCACTTCAGTTAATCTTCACAACATCCAAGGCCAGTATCCCTGTGTCACTTTACTCGTGAGGTTCAGCAATGGGCTGAGGTCACACTGCATGTGGTGGAGTAAAGCCTCAATTTGAGGCCTGTCTCAGTTCTGTCTTCATTATTTGTAGGTGTCCAACCTGGCTTTCAGAGCACAGCATCCAGAAGTTAGTGTTGCACGAGATCAAACATCTGGAGAAGCCTAAATATTAACTTGAAGGGCTAGCCAGGGCCTCCTGCATGATCCCCATTTGCTGCTGTCTAAACACTGCCATCAACTGAAGCCAAAGGGAAAATCTGTTGGATGCCTCCATTCACACTGGCCAGAGCAATAGACACACATGTGCGGGAGGCATTGAACAACCTTAGGACCTAGGTGCCAGTTCAAAGGGGTTTCCGAGGAGCCTCCCAGTGTAGCTCTGGTTTGCAATAGGGATAAGTATATGTTAATTCAGTAATCAGTCCAAGTTCTTCATTCTGTTCTTGGATTTTGTTGAAAATATCTAAAGGGGCAAAAACTTTCTCCAGGACCAAGTCTGTTTTCAAAAACTCTTTTTCAAAGCAACTTTGAAAGCAATGAAACATGCCCCAGGAATCCTCTGTCCAACTGGGAGACAGTCTTTCCACCTTTTGGGGATGTGGTTTCCGCCCTTCCTCTTGGCCAATGAACCAGAAAAGATGTGTTTCTGGCCCCAGCTTCCATGGTGCCTTTGGCCCATGTGGGCTCCTGATATGGTTCACCCAATGCCAAGAATCTCCACCAGAAACTCCTACACGGCAACCTATGCAGCTCCACCCCACCCTGCCTCTGAAAATTAAATTTCTTAATAGAGAGGACAGTGATTCAGAGCCAGTTCCAGAAGCTGTATCTGAGGTATCTGTTTGTGGTTTAGCCCAGTTAAGATTGGGCTCCGTTTTAGATTGCTCTCTTGACAATATCAACTCCATTTTGCTTTTACTTTCACAAGCCACTCTGAAGAATCATTCAGCATTTTTATTAACTAAACATGCACCTACCATACAACCCAATAATTCTACTCCTGGCTGTTTATTCCAGAGAAATGACAAGGTATATTCACACATACCTAATAGCAAAAACCTGAATACAATAGAGATGGTTAAACAAACTGTGGCATAGCCATACTATTACTCAATAATAAAAAGGAAGTTCTATTGACAGATGCAACAACCTGGGTGAATCTCCAAAGCATTATGCTGAGTGAAAAAAGCTGATCCCTAAAAGTTACATACTTGATGGCTCCATTTTTATAATATTCTTGAAATGACAAAATTATAAAAATGAGAACACATGAGTGGTTGCCAGAAGTTATTGAGGGTGTTGGAGTGGGTGGGAAAGTGATTATAAAATGGCAACATGAGGGAGGGATCCTTGTGGTGATTGAAATGTTCTTGATCTTGACTGTATCAGTGTCAATATCTTGGTTGTGATATTATATTACAGTTTTGGGAAATGTTACCATAAGTGGAAGCTAGCTCAAGGGTATAAGGCATATCTCTGTAATATTTCTTATATTAGCATGAAAATCCATAATCATTTCAATATAAAAATCATTTCAATATAATTAAGAACACTCCCCATGTCTGGGTTGCAGCCCATACTAACTAAATTACATGATCTGCAGGTGGGAATCAACCAGGCATCAGTAGTTTTTAAAGATGCTCAAATGATTCCAATGGGCAACAAGTGTGGGAACCACTGAATAAGGCATCTCAGAAGCCTCCAAGGAGATATGTAAGAAAATGAAGGGGGGGGGGGGGAATTGCCTAAACTTCTTGTAAAGACAGACTTCTTTGCAAAAGGGATTACATTTTTCCACAGCACCAGTCATTGTGAGGGAGGGAACTTGGCCATTTCTGACTCATCTGGCCTTGAAGCTTCACTAATTGAACTTAAGCCTATAAGCCAATCACTTGGTTAACTGGAATAATTTATCAAAAAAATTTAAAGTCATTTCATAAATAATCCAATTTCTTTCTCTCCATCTTCATCCCAATAATCTTTATAAATCTAGCCTGAGAAGGTAGGTTATACAAGTGCTGCTAGGTTTTCCAAAGCCTGCCCAAGGTATTACAGGTGTGCTGTTGTTTTAAAAGTAAGTAAGTATGTGCTGGGGGGTGGGGAGGCCAGGGCAAGGTCAATGGGGGGGAAAAAGGAAACACATGTGTTACTATTTGTAATACTTTAAACAATAAAATAAAATTAAAAAAATAAAAATAAATAAATTGCACAAAAATAAATAAATTTTAAAAAGTAACATTCTACCCTGACCTGACTTAAATTTCAGCTCCTTGCATATTCACTGCCTTCTTTCCAAGAAATTTGTTGGAGATACCACTTAACTTCCTAAACAATTGGTCTCCTAAATCAAACTGAAAAAAGAAAGGATTGAATCTTGCCTCTCATTACACTTGGACCCAATTTCCCCTTTACAGTGAATCTTACTGCACTGTTGAGAGAATTTTTTAAATGTCCCTCAACTGCATGTTTTCAAGTAGTACCATGACCTATTTTTCAGCCTACATCTTCTCTTGGGACTTTCTCTTTTAAATTAAAAACACTGCTTAAAATGTGTTATCAGAGCAACATTAATGTATTGAGTAAAGGCAGCCTTATCAGACAAGATAAACTGCTTTTCCTCAAAGATGCCATTTTTATTGCATGAAGGGTTGTTTGCTCAAAGTGATCTGAAGAAGTCACATGGGTTGACCCTGTACATCAAGTCCTCTTTCTCACCAAGGCAATTTCCTGCTTGATTTTAATACTCCAACTAACGTAAGTACAGTAGTGGCTCCACGGAGAATAATAGAATAGGAAAGATTGAGCCATCTTTCTTTTTAATCCTTACCGGAGGATAATTTTCTGTTGATTTTTAGAGAGAGTAAAAGGGAGTGAGGGTGGGAAGAGAGAGAGAAACATCAATATGAGAGAGACACATCGATTGGTTACCTCCAATATGTGCACTGACCCGGGCCAGGGATCCAGCCTGCAACCCAGGTATGTGCTCTTGACTGACAATAAAACCCTTTGGTCTGGGGGTCGGGGTGGGGGTGGGGGTGGGCGAGGAGGATGACATTTAACCACTCACCCTAACCGGCTAGGGGAGATTGAGCTGTCTTTAATATTTGTTTTTTATTTCCAAGAAATCTATTTGGGTAAGATGAATATTAGACATATATGCTAGTAAAGGTAAGTAAATCCACCATATGACAGAAAACATAATTCCTTCACTGCTAAGCAAAAAAAAAAAAAAAAAAAAAAAAAAGAGTGGTGAGTCATTTGTTCAAGACAGAGGCTCTTCTGGATATAAGTGTACACAGACTTCCAGCATTAAACAAGCTGAGCGCACAGATTACCGCCCACCCCATGATGTAAAGTTTCCACACAGCAACATCTGGAGGCTGCACAGGCCAGATGACTTCAATAGAAGGCTCAGAGGTGAGAAAGCATGCTTAGCCTTGGCTCTCTGTGAACACAGCTTGTTGCTGAACCAATTCACTCTGCTTCTATTTCACAGTTCCATCGTCCCAACCAAGTGCCCTCATTTGGTTCTCCCAAGGCATGAAGCCCTTTTCCCACCAACGACCTTTTCTCAGGCCAGTCCTGCTGCCTTCACTGTGGGTCCCCAGACTCTTTGTCTGCTGGCTCCCTCTCATTAAAATAATCTCCCTTCCCAGCCTCCTCATTCCAGAGGAAGTCTCTGACTCGGCACCATGTTTATCTCTGAGTCCTACCCCAGGGCTTGACATCTAACAGATATCCATTTGTGTAATTAATAAATGCTTCCTCCAAAAATTAATAAATGTTCCCTCCAGCTATAAAAGTACATACCACACCACTCCTTAAAGAGAATTTGAGTGACCAATAAAAATTAATTATAGGTTTAGTTAGGCACACATACAGCCACGTGATAGTAAAACACCAAGAATGTAATGATTAGTCAAGCCATTCAGGATCAGAGGCTAATTAATCTCAGTTGCTCAGGTAGCATTTTAAGCAGGTGCCACACTGAACACCTGTGACCCAGACCTGTTTCACAGGTATTCCCTCCTCTGACACTGACCTGTAACTATTATCTGTACCACTCATCCATTCAATAGGTACCTCTACTGCTTTATGAATCAATGCAACCTCTTGAAATGTTTTTATTTATTTGCTAATTCTCACCCGAGGATATTTTTCCATTATTTTTTAGAGAGCATAGAAGTGAGGGGGAGAGAGAGAAACATGGATATGAAAGAGGCAAATCGATAGGTTGCCTTCCAGAGGCATCCAGACTGGGGGGCTGGGGACAGATCCTGCAACCGAGGTATGTGCCCTTTGTTGGAATTGAACCTGGGACCCTTTAGACTGCAGGCCATGCTCTAACCCAGGGGTCCTCAAACTACGGCCCGCGGGCCACATGCAAATACAAATATTGTATTTGTTCCCATTTTGTTTTTTTACTTCAAAATAAGATATGTGCAGTGTGCATAGGAATTTGTTCATAGTTTTTTTTTTTAAACTATAGTCTGGCCCTCCAACGGTCTGAGGGACAGTGAACTGGCCCCCTGTTTAAAAAGTTTGAGGACCCCTGCTCTAACTACTGAGACAAACTGGCTAGGACCTTTCGTAATAGATTTTAAGCTCTTGGAAAGCAAGGACCACTCTTTTAATAATAATAGCAAACATTGTTATTTTCTATGTGCTCGTCATAATGTTATATGCTTTTCTGTATTAATAATATATGCAATGAAGCCATTATTGGAACCCAAGCTGAATGACCTCAGAGCCTGGCACAACCCTTCCTTAAACCTGGACTTGACACTTCTCAACTGTTTGTATGGCCTTGACTATGTTGCCTCACTTTCTTCCTCTGTAAAATAGGCAGGCATAGTACCTACCTCAGAGGGTTGTTGTGAAGATCAAAGAAATCTGATGCCTGTAAAATGCTTAGAAGATAGATGGCTGGCACATAACAGGTACTCATTAAATGTTTAGTTGTTGTTGTTATTGTTTATAGGAAAGTCCCCAGTCCTGGGAAATCCCTCGATCCCAGTGTTTCATGGAAAGTCCCATGTCCTTGGCAAATGTTCACAATAGGTCCAGGGGGCAGGCCGAGGACAGGGGGTCGGCTGCTGTCCTGTGGTCACCCTTCACTGCCTGCCTCTCTCAGAGCCCAGCTCAAAATTTCCCTGCAGGCCCTCCAATTGCCCGTGCCCCCACCACACACAGTATTTCTACTCCTTAGTCAACAGGCTGTGATGCAGAAATTGTTACCTTTTGTCACATAAACATTCTTCTATGTAGACCATCTCCCTGTTTTCCCACTAGGGGAATAGTTTTTTAACCATCCCCTAGCAGTGGTTCTCAACCTTCCTAATGCTGCGACCCCTTTTTTTTCTTTTTTTTAAAAAAATATATTTTATTGATTTTTTACAGAGAGGAAGGGAGAGGGGACAGAGAGTTAGAAACATCGATCAGCTGCCTCCTGCACACCTCCTACTGGGGATGTGCCTGCAACCAAGGTACACGGCTTTGGCCGGAATCAAACCTGTGACCCTTCAGTCCGCAGGCGATGCTCTATCCACTGAGCCAAACCGGTTAGGGCGCTGCGACCCTTTAATACAGTTCCTCATGTTGTGGTGACCCCCAATTTCATTGTTACAAAATGAACATAATTAAAGCATAGTGATTAATCACAAAAACAATATGTAATTATGTATGTGTCTTCCGATGGTCTTAGGCGACCCCTGTGAAAGGGTCGTTGGACCCCCAAAGGGGTCGCGACCCACAGGTTGAGAACCGCTGCCTAAGAGCAAACTGTGTGATGTTTGAAAATAACTGACAAGGCTAAACCGCCTCGCCTGCCTGAAGGAAACCACAGCATCCAGTGCCCCCTGCCGCCTTTTCAGAGGAAAGGCCATCAGTACGAAGAGTTCGATTTACTGACCGTGAAGTTTTGCTTATCGAGGTCTAAGCAGAAATCGGTACCAATACCCTAAATTTGAAGTTAGATTCGGGTTTTACCTTTTCTTAAATTCACCCCCCTTGGATTTCAGTTATTTGCTTTGCCTTTGCGAAACGGACTTTTGCTTAATTATGCTTTTCTCATGTGCAGTTGTTTTCCTCGAACTTGCTGTTTGACTGTGGGGATTTGAACTGGTTTTGTCTTACTTTTGGCTCTTTTTCTCTTCCGTGAAGCCCTGAGACCGGCGAGAGGGGTTGCTGCGTCAGCGGACGGAGGGCGGCACCCTGGCCTTCCGCGGGGCGGGACAGGAAGTCTCCCGCCGGTTCCCGGGGCCCCTCTGCACCCGCCCCCCTGCGCTCGGGAAAGACGGATCCCCCAGGATTTACAGCGCGCGCCCTGAGGCCAATGGGACGCCGGCGCAAGGCTGAGTGTCAGGCAGGCTCAGCCAATGAACATGAGCTTTGGCGAGGGGACTCCGCCCCCTACTTGGGTCGCGTTAAGTTCTTCCCACTGCAGCCCCGGAAGCCAGGAGGTGCGGCTGAGGCATCCTAGTAACGAAGCGGGTTCAGTGGCATCCACCGCGTCCACCACGGAGAGCGGAGCGGCCAGGTCTGCCCAGCATGTCGGAAGCTGGTGAGGGAGAGAGGAGCACGGAGACCACGGACACCCCCAAAATGGACACAAGGCCGCTCCCGTAGGCGGATCGCCCGCCCGGACCCGGGAGTCCTCAACCCGGAGCCAGAAGGCCACGGAGGCAGACCAGATGACCTGCGGCGGGAGCCCGGAGGACGCGGGGCAGGTGCTGCGGGGGTGGGCGTGGGGGGGGGGGTCTTGGTTCAGTGTCGTCGGGGAGCTGCCTGGAGGAGAGCGCAAGTGGCCGAGAGGAAGGCATGCCCTTGGCCCTGGGCTCAGCCAGGTCGAAGTTGGGGCCTCCATCTTCTCTCCTCCCTCCCTCCAGCTGGGGATGGAGTCACTTACGGACTGCAGTGTCCACTGACGCCAGGAATCTGGGCGCCTGAGTTCATGTCTTGTTCTGCCCCTTACGAGCCAAGTGACCTTGGACAAATTATTTAATCCCCCTGAGCCCCCAAGTTCTCATCTGCATAAATGGGGGCAACTGGAGTGCCGGCTTTCTAGAGTGGTGTAAGGATGCGTTCAGTTAGTACACGTCAAGCTCTTAGAATCGTATCTGGCATGTAGCAAATGCTGATCAGTGTTAGTTATTTTTACTGTTGTTGTTATAAGTATTTGACAATGTCTAATTCCGTGGCTCCTGCCAATGAAATGTATCGAAGCACAAAATTTCTCCCTAAAAGTATTGGGATATGTGGCCTCTTGAATGTCTTATAGGCCCACAAAAGCAAGCTTTACAAACCACTTAGGGATGAAGATGGAGGGAGCCACATCTTTGTGTCAGTCAGCGTGCGGGTGCCTGGGGACCAGTCCCAGACTATCGGTAAATGACCGCCTCCTCCCCGCCCCCCCCCCCCCGCCCCGGCCCGTGCCCCCCCCCCCCCCAAGAGAAGCCCCAGGACAAATTCACAGACTGTTTTCTGCTTAATAATCCTCACCAGTTAAAAATGCAGTGTCCTTGAGAATGGGGACCCATAGCCGGCCCGGCCTGGGGGGCCTGGGGTTGAGCAGGGTCGCAGGGCCTGCAGGACCACTATTAGTAACTGTCTAAGCCAAAGAAGGCCAACCAAGTTCCTTGAGAGTGACATCTGGTTCAGGGTAAGACAGAGGTAGATGGTAACATTTTGATAAGAGGATTGGGTTTTGGTCTTGGGGTAAGAAAAAACAAACAAAAAAACCCCACACCTTCCAGTTTGAGGGGTGCCCAGGGCCTGGTGGGTGGGGTTGCCTGTCCTTTCCCTCTTCCATGTGGGGTTGCTGTGGTCTTAGGTTTAGTTAGGGTCCATGTAGAGCTGAGATGTCAGTAAGGAGGTAATGCACATTTTTTAATGTCTTTCAAGGGTAGACTGGGTGTGTGTGTAGGGGGTGTGGGGGGCGGGTAGAACTTGGCTGTGGATGGTGGCTTTATTTGTCATTTTTCCAATGAACGATTTGGGAGATCCAGCTCTTCCTTAATTCATGGATTTCCTCTAAGACAGTGATGGTGAACCTATGACACGTGTGTCAGAGGTGACACACAAACTCTTTTTTTGGTTGATTTTTCTTTGTTAAATGGCATTTAACTATATAAAATAAATATAAAAAATATAAGTCTTTGTTTTACTGTGGTTGTAAATATCAAAAAATTTCTATATTGACACGGCACCAGAGTTAAGTTAGGGTTTTTCAAAATGCTGACACACCGAGCTCAAAAGGTTCGCCATCACTGCTCTAAGACATTCTAAACCAACAGCTTCCTTGTAAGATTTCTTGTGGCCATGTGTCTCACCCTACCATTTCAGATAAATAGTTCGTTGGTTGCCTGAGCTGGGATACAAGCAAAAAAGGATCCAAAAGACTATTTTACCAAATTTGGAGAGGTCCTTGACCATACTATAAAAAATGGATCCCAACATTGGAAGATGAAGAGGGTTGGTGTTTATCCCCTTTAAAAATGGAGAAGGTGAGCTGCATACTCCATCAAGGGCCCTTGTGTAGAGAATTTGATTCCTAAAAGAACAGCATGATCAGGATGAGTTTGTGTGGGCTGCATGTGGCCAAGTGTCCTGGGGGAAAGTGGAGTTTAGGGACTTAGGCTGTAAGGGGGGAGTGAGAAGTATATGGGTTGAAGTCCAGGTAGAGGACAGTAGATATTTCTTTCCTATTTGGGGCACTGCACCAAACACTTCACATCTGAGGATTAGAGAAATATCCAAGGATGCAATGAGATAAGTATTATGTAAGTGTCATTTCACAGAGAAAGAAACTAAGGCCCAGAGAAGATTCAGTAACTACAGTAGATCACACAGTGAGTAGGGGGGGAAACAGTGAGGATTCCCTGCTGCTTATTCTGAAGGAAACAAGTCTTACACTGGGACTGCCAGGACAGGGAGTGAAGACTGATTTATGTGTGTGTAGCTAAACCAGCCTGACATCAGGTGTAGATAAAGAAAATGAGAATTATAATACCAACGCAAGCATGATCCCATCACCAAAAAAGAAGACTGAATGACTATTATTTAATGACAGATGGATTAGGGAGGTAAATAACCCAAACAAAGCATAGTGCACCATTTGGAGAAAAGAACTTGCAATTGGATACAGTGGAGAAGGGGATGTAAAAGCACATATGGGGATGTAAAAGCTTGTATCTCACAAGTCCAGGATGAGGCAGGCAGGTACCTCTAAACCAATCAAAAGTGTTTTCAGCCCAGCCAGCATGGCTCAGTGGTTGAGCATCAACCTATGAACCAGGAGGTCACAGTTCCATTCCCGGTCAAGGGCACATGCCCAAGTTGCAGGCTCAATCCCCAGTGGGTAGTGTGCAGGAGGCAGCCGATCAATGACTCTCTCTGTCATTGATGTTCCTATCTCTCTCTCTTTCTCTCTGAAATCAATAGAAATATTTTTAAAGTGTTTTCATGTCCCCAAAAGACACCAGTGTTCAGTCAAAAATAGCAGCTGCTGAATGAATTAGCTTGGGCATACCACATAAACAAACATGCATTATCATATGTTCCCTTGATTGTTCTATGAAACTGAGTAAGTTTACATTTTCTGATTCAGAGGTTGCAAGTAAAATATCCTGCGGGAAAACAAAAGAAGAAATTTGGATAACAGATGTGTTGGCCCCTTACAGCGTAGAGCTGATTTTGCCATATCTCACCAACAATGAAGTTTTCTACAGCATATCAGCCTAGGGATGAGCCAAATCATGGCATCAAGAGGGAACTAGCTCTTATGTACTTTGACTTGAAAATGGAGTTTCAAATAGTGGGCTTGATATCTATGAGGATTTAACGAAACTGCTGAAATCATAAAACAAAGGATTGTTGATATTTTTTCCAAATGCAAACTCATCTATCTGCATATTTATCAGACAGTACAAATGTAAATTTTGGCAAATTCCATACAGTCTATAAACTTCTTAACAGAGATAATGAAAAGATCTTACCTATTCAATGACCTGCACATCTTATATACAACATTGCTAAAAAGGGTTGTGATTGCTTAAATGTGATATTGAGATTTTCATAATGAAAGTTTGTGGTCATTTTTATCAAATGCAAAGAAGCACTTAATGAGTTTTTTTACTTAATAGAAATGGAAGGAGATAACCTCTGTAGACATGTGCCTACAAGGGGGCATCATTGCTCCCAGCCATAGAAACCATGCTAAATGGGCTACCATAAAATCATATTTTCAGAGTGTGGGACAAGAATAATATCCTTTTTGATTTGAAAATATATCGAGGATGAGAGTGGAGAAAAGGACTACAGTAAGATAGAAGTTTATATGCTGTTTGCCAGCACTGTTTGATGGTCTTTGAAGAGGCCATAAAGAGCCTGTAAAAAGAATAACCTGGCTGCACCTGAGCTGTTTGATATGATTGTTCCCGAATTAAAAAAAAAAAAAAAAAAGATGTCAACAGAAAAGGGATGCCGAGTGAAACAGTACCTTCTTAATTTCTTTACTAGAACTGTAACTTATTTGGAATCCAACTTCGATTTCACCAGTTCTGAGCTTTAAAACCATTTTCCCTGAGAAGAAGATGTTTAACTTACGATGACATCCAGTGTGCTTCAGAGCATTTAAAAATGACATATTTTATTCCCTAGCCAGTTTGGCTCAGTGGATAAAGCATCAGCCCACAGACTGAAGTGTCCCGGTTGAATTCCTGTCAAGGACATGGACTTGATTGTAGGCTCAATCTCCATCCCTGGTCGGGGTACATGTGGGAGGCAACTAATCGATGTGTCACATTGATGTTTCTCTCTCTGTGTCTCTCTCTCTCTCCACCTCTCCCCCTCTCTTCCACTCTCTAAAAATAAGTGGGAAAATATCCTTGGATGAGGATTAACAAACAAACATAAATACATACATACATATATACATATGACATATTTTAGACATGGATAGCCTGTATGATGAATTTATAGATGCAAAGGACCTGATAGACAAACAGCTGGCCTATCAATACAAGCCTATGGATTCAAAGTGGGTGGACATTTTTTTGAGAAATGGAAACAAATTCCTATGATCTAAACACCTGCTGTTGCTGGTAAGTAAAATCCTAAGTATTTCATGCTCAAACATTCTTATTGAGAAGATATTGCCATCACATTGGACTGACACTAGGAGTCAGTGTCATGTGGGCCTGAGAAGAGCAGAGCTGCAAGTCAGAGTGCATTCTACATTTGACTGTGTTCAGTGTTACCGCTGCATAAAAGAAAGGAAGGGTGTCCTGAAGGCTGCAGGCAGTTCAGAAAAGTATTTGTTGGAAAAGGAGACAGAAAGAATAAAAATATTCTAGTGTGTGGGACAGAAAGAAATGTTATTTTTATTAAACATAGGAAATACCTAATTAGTCCTCATTTTTATTCCCCTTTTAAAGTCTAGTGTATCTTATTTTGTTTTGTATTTAAAATACCCATAGCATTTTAGCACAGCAGTATGTGTCTGATTTAGAAATAATTATACACATATTGGGATGCTTGTTCAAAATTTCCTTTACTGATGAGCACAGGCCTAAATGATAAGTAACCATGTGGGTTCTGGAAGAAGAGAAGAGTCAAGGACCTGAAGCAGACTCTTTTGTTTCTTTAAAAATCAGTAAGTCTCCTGTGACTTTGGTTTTATGAATCCATCTCCCAAAGCCAGGGTTCCCCTGGGAGAACTGATACAGACTGAGTTTCTGCACATTTGGAAACGAGGACCAGGCTCAGGAACTACAGGACACTCACTGAGGTATAAACATCCGGGGAGGACCTGCCTGAGCAGCCAGTCTGCCAGTCAGTTGGTCCCTCAACCCTGTTCTCCCCTTCTCCAATTCCATGTATATACAACTTCTGAAAACCCACATTTCCATAGATTGGGAGTTCCAAATCCTGAGGGGCCTGGGAATGGAAATCAGGAGATCTGAGAACTTGGACAGGAAAAGAAAGCTCTATTTCCATTAATCTCTAATTAAAATTTAGCATTTCTTTTCATTGGGAAAATAGGCTGCAAACTACAGCAATATTAGTACCTGTGACTCTCTCATCACTAGGAATCACATATTCACATGTTACCGATACCTCAAACTATTGTTTATGTGTACCACTATTGGAAATTATGGTAATTATTAAACCCACTCCTAGATTGTGTGATTTTATAAAGAAGCACATCTATTATATCACAGGTGTAAGTGTTTAATAATTTGATAACTGTATATCAATAAAATTGGCATTCTTGTCAATCCTATGTATTTTGTGCATTTCTCCAGACTGCCAAAGGGGTTGGTGGCACACTGGAAGTTAGTGTCTCTGCTGTGGATCATGAATAGAAAGCTTTACAAATAGGTAGAGGTCAGTAAGCTTTGATGTACCCCTGCCTGGCGCTCTAACCTTACCATTAGCTGGAGTAGGTGGCAGCTGGTGGCATATGAGTTGAAAGGACAATGGCCCCTTTGCCCAAGACCTTCTTGTTTCCACATGTCCAAGGGTATGGCATTTCTGTAATATGCAAAGAGTTGTTTTTCGACATTTAGGTGAAAATGCCTTGAGTAGGAATATCCTGAGGCTGTTTTTACCTTTGAATACCTCTGTGACAGGGAATCTCAGGGGGCATCCAATCTGAGCAGCATCTTAAATCCAGGCACGGAAGGTCAGGGGAAGTTATTTACCAGGGTTTACATCAGTTAAAGAATGATGCATTCCAAGAGGGTTTTAGTTTTATTCTGAATAGAGAAAGTGTGCTGGGAGTCTGAGTGGGCGGAGGTAGGGGGAAAGAGAGAGAGGATGGGAAGAGAAGGGGATGGAAAGGAGCTCTGGGAGAACTCAGAGCCATTCTTCAGGGTACCACTTCCTCCAACCCACATTCCAGTGCCTGGCATCCGCTCTCCTATGCATCTTGAGGAGTCGTAACTCCCTAGGACCAACTTAGATTTCTCACAGATTAGTCACATTACTTCTCAGAAGTCCTTTTAAGCACATGGAATAGATTCACCAAAGTTCACAAGATTCAGTGTATATTTTAGCTTTGTTTTTAAAAGAGAAATCTGTTATTCCCAGTCCCAAAGCACCCCTAATGCCGCTTGGTGACTACTAGATGACAGCCTTTGACAAATGTATCATGGGCTATTATATAAGGAAATGGCCTAGAAGGCAATGCCAGAGTGAGATTAGAAGTTATGAGGAGGTATAATTCCAAAGTCAAGTTAAGTTTCTTTTTGGAAATGGATTTTTCCAAGAGAAGACAGATTTAAAGTGCCTTCCAATTCTGGCACTCTATACCTTTCCCCTCAGATATTTAAGCCCACCTAATCCTGGGCTTGGATGATAAAACTAGGATCCTGACTGCCCTGTCACATCTCGATGACCCCTTTCAGTGGTTCTCAGCCTTCCTAATGCCACCACCCTTTAATACAGTTCCCCATGTTGTGGTGACCCCCAATTTCATTGTTACATATAATCATTGAATATAATTAAAGCATAGTGATTAATTACAAAAACAATATGTAATTATATATGTGTCTTCCGATGGTCTTCGGCGACCCCTGTGAAAGGGTCGCGACCCACAGGTTGAGAACCACTGCAAGATGGTGGGTAATGAAGGGTGCTTGGGCTTTGAAACCTAACAAGCCTGAGCCCTCACCTTTGCACCCCACGGAGACTTCAGCTCCCTCCACTGAAAACGGAAACGATCTGGAGAGTAACAGGCGTGGGGTGCTGGACACAAAAGGCCCTGGAATGATGAATGAACTTCAGGGTTAAAAATCGCCTGGGGTTCCTGCTACACCCAGACCCACCGTCTGCGAACGCTTGTTGGTTCCGCTCCGTCCGTCCGACAGGGGGCAGCAGACCCCCGCCCCAGGCTCAGGGCCAGAGCAAAAGCAGGGCAGATGGAACCAGCGGCCAGACGGCCCCGCCCGGGACGCTGAAGGCCTACCTGACTGGCCCTCAGCCCTCCGCGGGGCGGGGCGGGGCGGGGCGGAGCCGCACTTGGCGGTGGACAGAGGGACGCTGCGCATGCGCGCCTCGGGAAGGTACCGCCCAGAACCCGCAGCCGCCGTCTTGATCCCGCAAAGTGGGGCGCCGGCCACCAGGACCACTTCCGGACTTCAGGTACGAGTTTGCTAGCTCCTGGGGGGACTTGGGGCTATAGGGGAGTTGTACACCTTGCAGTGGAGCACTTGCTGCCCTGAATTTTCTCGCAAAGGCGCCGAAATCAGCAGAGAAGCAGCCATGCAGAGGACCTTGGTAGGTTTCTTCGGGAGATGGGGTCCCAGGGATCGCTTCTCTAACCGTCCTGGGAGCGCCCCACGTTTCCTCCTCAAGGTCCGGAATCTCCCACCTGGCCTCCCTCCCTCCCACTTTCCTGGAGCTAGGCAGAGGAGGGATGGGGGCGGGGCTCGTGGATCTTTGCAGAAATGCGAGGCAGGGTTTTACTTTCCTAGCATCACCCAGGTTTCACTGGAAAATGTGTCTTTCGAGCCCCAAGGAGTGCGGAGTTAGGTAATTGCTGTTATTCAACGTGTGAAAATGCTTTTTACATGGTAGCTTACAGAAAACCTCTAAGTGGGGTCCCCAAATTTTGGAGGGTTAGGGGCAAGGCAGAACTCTGTCACCTGGATTTGTACCCGGTGCACAAAGTCATTTTGCTGCATTGCACCCAAGATGCTTTCTGGCCCTTCTAAGTGCTGAGCATCTCCTTTGCTATGTGTCCCACATCGTCTCCCCATGCCCCCCTCCCGCCCCACCCTCCCCCCCCCAACCCTTCATGTTGATGAAGCTTTTCATGAGTACTTCTGCGTTGCTCAAATGGTCGTGCCATGGAAGAGGAGAAAGAAGGGTGATTGCTTTTTGTTGGAATTTTCTCTGTGAGTACAGAAACTTCTTGCAAAGATTGGAAATAGATTTTTTTTTTAACATATTTTATTGATGTTTTACAGAAAGGAAGGGAGAGGGATAGAGAGTTAGAAACATCCATGAGGGAGAAACATCGATCAGCTGCCTCCTGCACACCCCCCACTGGGGATGTGCCCGCAACCGAGGTACATGCCCTTGACTGGAATTGAACCCGGGACCCTTCAGTCTGCAGGCTGACGCCATATCCACTGAGCCAAACCGGTCAGGGCGGAAATAGATTTTTTTTTTCCCCTCCTTAAAACAATGCTCAATTCACTAGGAGATTAAGGGGCTGGCTGTTTCCTGGCATTAGAGCTATACTGAGGGTAGGTCAGTGACACCACGTCTTCAGACAGTTTGTTACCTAGGCTCACTCACCACTCATTCATTCAGCAGGTATTTACTAAAACCTGCCTGTGTGTGACAATGAGCTTGATCCTGTGAGAAAGACAAAAATGAATGTAACCTGAGCTTTATATTTGAGGATCTGGACTAGCTGAGAGGAGAGATAAGTCCAACATAACTAACTCTATGCCAGGTAGAAGAGGGTGTCAGAGGAAGAAGTGGGGGCTCAGAGGAGGGAGAAGAATCAGCCTTTCACATCAGGTGGTTGGCTTACTAGGAAAATTAAATCCCCAGATTATTATCTGGTGATGCTCGATCTCTCATAAGCATCAGGTCTATATAGGTGTTTTCCCAACTGTGTGTCAGGCGTCTCAGACTGAACATGTTTCAAACAGATCTCATCATTCCTGGTCACCTCCCTCCTCCCCCCACCACACGCCTACTGCTGTTCCAGTGTCCCCTGTTTCAGGGACTAGCATCAAGGCTCCCCTGCCCCTTCGGCTCCTAATGGTCCAAGCCAGAGACCCAGGGTGAATCATCTCTGACTCACCCCTCTCCCTCACCCCTACATCCAGGCTTATTGATGCTACCTCCTGAGCCTTTCTCATATCTGTCCACCTCTCTCCACCCCCATTGCCATTTCTCCAGGCCAGGCTACCACCATCTCATGCTTTGTTTACTGCTACCACCTCGGAGCTTATTCCCCTGCCTCGCTTCAACACATCTCCCGCTACCAGGAAGTGCTTGCTGGCATTAAATCTGTTCGTGGGGCTCCCTTCATTCATCCTTTGCTGCCCTTGAGACAGAAACCAGATTCCCTCACATAGCTGGTCTGGCCCTGTTTTTCTCACCAGCCCCATCTCTTTTCACAACCCCCTTGCAGTTCTTTCCACTTAAAAACATGCTATGGTTTCTCATGCCACGAGGCCTTGGCCTACAACAAGCCCTTCCTTGCTACCCCCTTCACTTTGGTTACTCCTTTTCTCCCCAAGGTCCCCGCTGGGACTCTGCCTCCTCTAGGAATCCTGCCTTAAGCTCCCAAGCCTCTTTAGGTGCCCAGGCCTCTCTTCTTAGGGCTCATTCATGTCTCTGCCTCCTCCTCTGTGCTGTATTACAAGTCCTGGAAGACCAGGGCCATGTCTGAGGGCTTTGCTTCCTACCGCCTTGTGCAAAGAAGATGCTCAATAAATAGTTGCTAAATGGAATTCAGTATAAATATAAGTTGCAATATTATCATTTCACTCATTGAATGCCTGAATCATAAAGTCACCCAACCTCAGTTGTTTTCTCAGATCAAGCTTAAAAATGGGTGTGAGGGTGAACAAAAAGAATAACCATTATTGGAGTAGCTAATATACGTTGAGTGCTCAGTATGTTCTAAGTGCTTTATGGTATTAACTCATTTAATGATCACGGCTCTATGAGGTGGATATTTTTTATTATCCCTGTTTCACAGATGGAGAAACTGAGATACACAGAGATTAATGAACGTGTCTTATGTCACCCAGCTAGTAAGGGGTGACATCAGGTTTGAAGCCAACCATATACTGTGGAATATGGTTAGTTCTCTCAGAAAGATAGTAAGTAGGACTGAACATGAGATGCTCATTGGGCTGAGGATGGTGAGTCCCCAGATGGAAGACAGTGCCATGTGCTCACAACTTTTAAAGCTATGAGGCCAAGTGGAGTAATTAACCCAGAATTTAAAACTCTAAAGAACATTTGTTTCAGTTGCATATTCACTTTTTTTTCGGCCAGTAAAGCTCAGTTACGAAAGGCATTGTAGTGTCTAGGGATGAGACTTCTCTGAGTGTGAGATCTTGCTTCTGCTGTGAGACCTCAGAGGTGTTGCTTGCCTTCTCTGTGCCTCTCCTCATCTGGAAAATGGGGATAGTAATGGTGGTACTTACTGCAGAGGGTTGTGGTGATAATTAAATGAGTTGATACATGTAAGGCCTTAGAATGGTGCCTAGCACATGGTACTTGCTCGTAAACATTATCCTCATTATTATTTGTTTTTCCATCATTTAGTCAATAATGGTTTTTGAACGCAGGTCCTTCCTACACATTCAGTCTTACTGCACTGCTTCTTGGGCACAGATGAGCTCCCCTGTTTTATTTCATTCTTCTTCCCACAGATACTGAGGATTTTTCAGTGTTGCCTCCTTTTCAGGGCCATCGTCTCCTCCTGTGCCCCGGATTTCCTCCCCAAAGACCCTTCCGCACAGTAAGTTCTAGCTTACCCCCGAGATAAGTTTACAGCCTGTTTTCCATCCTTCTGAGTCAATTTGTTACCAAGTGCTACAGGAAATAAAAGACCGAGTTAACCTAAGTGAGAAGCGGTGAGAAAACTGAGAATGCAATGAAATCTCATATATCATTCCTCTACATACAAAGATAATTATTCCCCCTCCTCCTCCCGTGGAGGAAATATTGATGTAAAAGAGTTAAGGGATGAAGCACTATAGGGATTCTCAGAGGAGTTGGTGTTAAGGATGGGGTGTGATGCCAGAACCAAGAGCCAGCTAGTGACCAGGGTCATGTCTCCAGCCTGCAGCCCGTGTACTTTCCCCTAGATCTTAGGGACCCGTGGGCAGGACTTCTGTGGAGTCTCTCACCCCGGGATCTATGCTTCACCTGCTGCTGTGATGCACAATAGGATATCGTCGTCATTCAGTCAACTTTATGCCAGGGCTTCGTCATATTCCGTAGTGACTTAACCATTGATTAAGCGTGGATGTCTCTGCCGCCCCCAGACAAGCTGTCTCATAACAAAGCCCGTGTTTAAAGTGAAGCTGTGGTTCAGTCAACAAACAAGCATCCACATTACCCCTTTCCATTCTTCGGTGTGAGGAGGATGGAGGGACAAATACCTGTTCAAAGATGAAAGGATTATAAGGTGGAGTTGCTGACGTCAAGGAATTTAGAAGAAGGAGCAGTTGGCTCCAGACCAGGCTAGAGTGACTAAGGAGGTTGGGAGATAGTCAAGAGCGGGTGGGCTGTCGGGAGTGGTGGGGGTTTGTAGGTGGGAAAGAGGCAGACATTCCAGGCATTAAGCGAAGATTGCGGTGTTGTCTCCAGTGAGGAGACCTGGCTAACCACAGCAGAAGTGGAAGGGAAGTAAACAGCTGAAGGAACAGCAGGTTTGGGAGACCAGGAAAGGAGACTCAACCTGGGTGTCTCCCGGGTAGCCTTGAGGGGGATGAGCGTGGTACACAGTGGCTGAGGGTTGGATGAGTGAAGATCTAGCTTCCCCTTTTTAGTAGAGAAATCAATGTCTATAATTCTGAGTAATGCATATCACTTTTATATACATTTGCTTTCCCAAACTCTTTTTATTTTGTAGAAGTTGTGCTTTCTCTCTTGCTCCACGACTGCAGCCTTGCCAATGGACCTTGTTGGTTTTGGTTATGCAGCCTTTGTGACATTTGGAAGTATTGTGGGATATAAGCGGAGAGGTAAGCCCTTTTCATCAACATGCCTTGGTGGGGGCTGCTGATTGTACAAGGAGCAGCGGGGGGCCTGAGAGTAGGACAAGAAGCTAAAGATGTCCTAGAGGTGGCTGGGGACCAGCAGTGGAAAGGATTCCTAGATGGAAGGGGGTTATAGGGGACTGGGCATATAGAGCATTCAACCTGGGGGTTCTGGGTCCCCCTTCATTACAAAATTTTCATTTTACCTGTCATTATCAGTCACATAACTAATTGATTTAACCTCCTCAGGACTGCTCACTTATTAGCAATTGAGGACATTTTTTGTTTACATAGTCATAGTGTCAGAAACTGAATTATCTTGATATTGTGTGTTGCAAAGGAAAATTCGTTGACTACTTAAATATCATATCTCAAGTTATCTCTCCATCTCTGTCCAAAAGAAGAAGAAAAAATCCAGTTGATAAATTAAAGGGTTTTCATGAAGAACAATGAAAGGTCAGGTTTTATATTTTACTTTGTTTTAAGGTAGAAGCATTTATAGTTATGGTGTCTCATATTTTCCTTATGTTTTTGTGAAATTGTTTTAATGAAGTACATTTTAAAGAGTGCTGTATTTCTGGCATTGGTGGACTTGAGTTTGGGTGAAAAAGCCAGGTCTACGCAGTTCAGGTTACTTCCTTCCTTAGAGATTGATGAGAAGTCCAAGGCCAGAGCACAGTTCCCCCTGGGGGACTGAGGGCCTGGCAGATGCGAACAGGTTCTCTGCTGGGATTCCTGAGAGCCTGAAATTCACCTGAGGTTTTTGTTGTTCTTATTTTCTCTCCCAGTATGTACAGCACTGTGGATATTCATTTGATGGGAGAATAATGATGGCACCAAATTAAGACCTGCAAACAACTACACAAAAGTTGATGTTTCATAATCTACTTTAAAGAGCGCTCAGTGTAAAATCCTGATAGGATTGTTATTGAAAAAATGTTTTCATTGTCAAAGACATGTTTAAATAACCTCTACTACAGAATAGGAAAGATCATCTGAACATTTTTGCCTGACTCTAAGAGGGGTGGGAAGAAGGAAGTGTGTGTGTGTGTGTGTGTGTGTGTGTGTGCGCGCGCATGCGCGCGCGCAGGGGTCGGGGAGGAGGGAAAGGGAGGGGATAACTTTACTATTCTAGCCCAAATCTCATCAGGAACATATGCAATCACATTAGCTGTAAGGTCTCTGATTTCAGGGGGTTCTTTGGCCTCCTGCAAGAGCCCCCACTAAGTGATCCTGGGGCGCCTGAGGGTACTATATGTTCACAAGGAAGCCCACTCTTGTAGCATAATGTGTGTTAAGAGAATAACCACAGAATCATGCATTCCTGAGTTCTGCTCTTGACACTGCCACTTACTAGCTTTCATACTCTTAAACGTTGTTTTAACTTCTGGGCTTCAATTCTTCATTTGTAAGTGAATCTGTTAGGATTAAATAAAATATTCTCCCTAACCATATTCTTATCTGACTTCTGCTTGACCCATGACAGGGAGCACCCAGGCATGCATTTCATCCGTATTTAGCTAATGCTGCCTGTACTGTTTGGGGCACTGGGAAGACAGCAGTGAGCAAAAAGACATGGCGCTCACAAGTGAGTGGGGGAGGCTGACATTAAATATCCGATGACGATCAATGGGAGACTCTAAAGGGGGCCCTCATTCAAAAGGATGGGCCATCTGAGGCATCTCTGAGGAACTGACGCTTCAGATTACATCCGAAGGTTAGCTGCAGTTGATCCGGTGAACAGTGCAGGGAAGGGCAGTCCAGGCAAGGAAGAGCATGTGTGAAAGCCATGAGGAATAGAGTTTGGCATATTCAGCGAACTGAAAGAAGGCCAGAGCTCCAATAATAGAGAAAACTTGGGGTTTTCCTAAGTGTAGTGGGAAGCCAGAGGGTCTTTAATTAGAGGAGTGATCTGTCCAGTGTATGTTTTTAAAAGGTCATGTTACTGTGTTTAGAGGATAGCTTTGAGGGGGGTGGGGATATTGGGGGTGCAATGAAAAATTTAATACTATATGTAACTAACATTCTAAGCCTTTATGTATGTGACATAGATGATATTATTAACCCTGTTTTGCAATTGACAAAACTCAGAGAGGCCAAGTGACTTAGCCAAAGTCCTTCAGGCAATAAGTAAAAGAATTTGGACTAGAACCTAGGGTATTTGGCTTCTCATTCAGGATGCTGTTGCAACTGAGGGGTGTGTGTGTGTGTGTGTGTGTGTGTGTGTGTGTGTGTGTGTGTGTGAGAGAGAGAGAGAGAGAGAGAGAGAGAGAGAGAGAGAGAGAGATTCTTAATCTGAATTGCAATCTGAATTCCTATGGATATTTAAAAAGTAGAGCTACCGTGACCCTACTCCTAGGGATTCCAATTCAGCAGATTCTCAATAGAGTGAATTCCATGAAGCAGGGCAGTGTGTGTCTTGTTTAGTGTCACCGGCACGGAGCCCAGTGCACAGAAAGTGCTCTGAGTTGGTGCAATGGGGGGACAGGTTGGGGGCTGGCAGACTGCATCATTGCCCTGGTTCTTCAAGTTTCTCGGTGTAGTCACCATTCATCCCTGAGCCCTGGCATCTTGAGGCTGGAAGGTTTCTTAATTATTCAGGATAGAGCCAGCACTTGGTTTGCATAGCACTTCTCTCTCTACCCCTATAAGCTAAAAATACCTCTGCATCTTATTTTTATCATCACAACCTCACAGTAAAGAGATGGAGACAAGGAGAATAGGGATAAAAAAGAGAGGCACATAAGTCAACCGTTTGCCCCAGGTCATGCAGTCAATGTCAAAACCACTACCACAAGGCAGACTTTCTTATTCCCTCAAATGAGTTGGGATTCGGCATGAAACAGTCATTTCTTACAGACTATCCACGAATAGGCCTGTATTCAGTTTGGCTATGTCCAGTTGCGATGCCCAAGTAGAAATACACTGGAAGATGAATGTATCATACTTGGCGTAATTCACTTTCTGATTCTCTTTCTGTGCCCATATATCCCCGCCCCCCTACCCCCCCACCCCCCCACCCAGGTAGTATTCCATCTTTGATTGCTGGTCTCTTTGTTGGACTTTTGGCTGGCTATGGAGCCTACCGTGTCTCCAATGACAAGCGAGATGTGAAAGTGTCTCTGTGTAAGTAAGACATTTTCCAGGTATGGAGCATCGAACCTGGGGGGTAGCTGATATGATGCTTCTAAATGTAATATTATTGCTTAGTGGGTTGGAATGATACAAAACAAAAAATTCGGCCTTCTTCTAAATACTAAAATTGTATTATTTTATTAATCAGGTCTTACTTTAAAAAATATATAATTATTTTCCTTACATTCGGTTATCTAAACATTTGTTGGGTGTCTCCGGTAGATGGCAGTATTCTGCCCAGAGTTCCTGAGGAAAGTTGAATAAGCCAGCAGTCCTAGTCCTCAAGGAGTATTCTGTAAATAGAAATTTAAGTTAGAAAAAGACTTCCTTTTAAAGGTGTTTCAAGAATGGATTTTAACATGCTTGTTTACTCAAACCTTTTTAATGAGCTAGTTAAGTGTTTTAATAGAGCTTTTCATCTTTTGAAGAAAATAGCAACTCAATACCCTTTTTTTCCCACAAGCAGGCATTGGTGAGGTGTTTGCAACTCTGATTCATGTATTGGTTTGTTTTTTAGTTGCTGCTTTCTTTCTGGCCACCATAATGGGTGTGCGGTTTAAGAGATCCAAGAAAATAATCCCAGCTGGGCTGGTGGCAGGCTTAAGGTAAGAAAAACTATTTTAATGTACGTTTTCCTCTGCACCTCATTTTGAAATGCTGAATTTTGGGCAGAAGTCATTGTTAACTTGAAACATCAAAGTAATTTTTTTTTTTTACAATAAGCATGACTGTGAACCTTAAAATATGCCTGCAGTCAGCCTTTGGGACAGATGTGCACAGGAACATTTATATTGAATATACTTAGTGTTGCTCACATGTACACTTTACCATTTTCAGAATAAAGAACTCAATTAAATCTCATTTTTTCTCAAGATTTACCCATGTGAGGCAGTATTTTGAGTTTTTAAGGGAGAAAACAATATTTTTTTCGCAATAGATCAGTAAGGAGCTTCAAATATCTCTTCATTTGATCCCGGTAATTCTATCCATGAGATAAAGCATGTTTCCAAGTAAAAAATTATAGTTATATGTTTTTTGAAAGAGGGGCATAGCACTACTGTTTCTATCCAGCTCAATGTAACTTTTTAAAAATGTATTTTTATTGATTTCAGAGAGAGGAAGGGGGAGGGAGAGAGATAGAAATATCAATGATGAGAGAAAATCATCAATCAGTTGCCTCCTGCATGCCCCCTACTGGGGAACAAGCCTGAAACCCAGGCATGTGCCCTGACTGGGAATCGAACTGTGACATCCTGGTTCATAAGTTGATGCTCAACCCCTGAACTATACCAGCTGGGCATATAGGTTACATTTTTAATTCTTCCTGAAACCTGCCTTAATATATTGAAAGCCATAAAACATGTTCATTTCCTTTGATACACATTTTTGCCTTTTGAAATTTTTTTCTGAAGAAATAATGAGATGTATATAATGTCTGGTGTTTCTTGTGACTTTATTCCTAACACAAAACATGATAAACTGAAAAATTAGAAACAACTTAAAAATTCACCAGTAAGGAAATGTTTCAGTAAATGTTCATCCCCTTAATGGAATACTGAGCAGGCTTTACATGTCATGTTTCAAAAAATTACTTAGTGGCACTGGAAAATCTTAATAACATAAGGAGAGATTATTTAAATGGATAAAAAATAACAAATATATCCTGTGATCTCAATTTTAGAAAGTTTGTACATGAAAAACCAAGATCGGAAGGGAAATCCCTCAAACTGTTAGAGTTTGTCTCTGAGTGGCAGCATAATAAGTAATTTTCTCCTGCTCTGTAGAATTTTCTGGTGTGGCTGTGTTTATGATTTGGGGAGGAAAAGTGTGATTACAAAGACTGCTTTCCAGTTGGAGGCCTGTCTAAAAGTGATACTTGGTGGTGGAAAGAATCAGAAGTAGGGTTTACGGGTCAAGAAGACAAGACCCCAAAGATATGAAATGCCTGCTGCTACCACCCTTTTAAATTGCTGTCTTTTGAAAACCACCGGAATGTGTCTTAGGTTGATGTCCCTATTTTAGGGAAATGACTGTCAGTAGTTTCAGTTCTGATGGTAAAAAGAAAACTTGTGTATTAAAAGAAAAAAGACAAGACCCCAATCAATGAAAAGTAGCTGAGATGATAATTACTCCTCAAAATTGTTCCTTGATTATTTTTTCAACTTGCTTAACTTTACAAGCTTTTGAAAGGTGTTTCTTTAGAAACCTTTCTCGCATAAAGCTTTATCCCAGATCTTTAGAACAGCGAGTTCTGATTTTTCTCATTCATTGAGTGAACATGTTTAAGTGGCTAACTCAGGCACGTCTGGGAAGTTCGAATGCAGGGATAATGAGGTCACCCCCGCTCCAACGGTAGGAGTCTGGGAGAAGCCTGGGAGCCGGGGTTGAGGTACACCACAGTTAGGGGAGCATGCGGCCCTTTCTGTCTCAGCCGTGTAAGAGCCACTCTTCCTTTGCCTTCTCATCTAGCCTCATGATGATTCTAAGACTTGTCTTACTACTGCTCTGAGAATCCGGAGGAACTGAAAGCTGAATTGACGTCATTCTACACTAACGGGCAGAACACACTCTTGGAACTCAGAAGATAAATTTCAGCATGGAATGTTAAGTGTCTTATTTAATACTAGAAACAAAAGAAATACTGTCACCTCTTATATGAATACTAGTCTGAGGTGTTGTTTGTTTTGTTTTTGAACAAAACTTTATTTTCTAATTGTCAGGTACTGTTTTCATTAAAGGTATTTAATAGCTTGGCCAGAGTGACTCAGTTGTTTGAGCATCTTCCCATGCACCAAAAGGTTGTGGATCCAAGTCCTAGTCAGGGTACATACCTGGGTTTCGGGTTTGATCCCTGGTCAGGGAGTGTATGGAAGGCAACTGATCAATGTTTCTCTCTCACATCTAAGTTTCACTCTCTCTCTCACTTTCTCTCTCTTAGCATGTCCTCGGGTGAAGACTTAAAAAAAAAACATATTTTATAAATTGTAATATACGTTTTCATTTGCTATGTCTAGATTTATGTATGTGGTATTTCTTGACAATTTTAAATACTCATCTGAAGTGAATTTAAATGAAACTGCAGCATATCAGATGACGGAATGCCCTAAGTCAGTGGTTGGCAAACTCATTAGTCAACAGAGCCAAATATCAACAGTACAACGATTGAAATTTCTTTTGAGAGCCAAATTTTTTAAACTTAAACTATATAGGTAGGTACATTCAACTTTAAATTCACAGTTTTCGTCTTCTGTTTTTCTTTGCTTCTTCTTTGTAGCCATCTCAAACAGGGCACCTAAAAAAAATGTTTTATTTTATAATAATAAAGCCATCAACACAAAAGAATTACAGTTCTTAAATTGATGACAAAAATACCTGTAGGATTTGCAGCTGGTTGGAAAAATACAGGTAACTTTATGCTTCGAGTAGGTACTTTTGTCACCCGCGCGCGATTTTCAGACGCGAATAGCACTAACCACTGCACAATGAGACTGCTGACTGACTGGCTCACTCAACTCCTGCAAGAATGGCGCGCGCACCTCCCCTGCGCCGTCTCCCTTCACCCGACCAACCGACACCCCCCACTTCTTCTAACGCCACTTCTTCAAAATAGACTTGCCCAGGCCGAAAACCAACTTCAATTGCACTGTACATGCGCGCCCAAACGTGGTATTTTGTGGAAGAGCCACACTCAAGGGGCCAAAGAGCCGCATGTGGCTCGCGAGCCGCGGTTTGCTGACCACTGCCCTAAGTGGACCTCAGAGAATGCTGATATATCTGTGTCATTTGTATTATAGTAGAAATGATATGTTTTGCATTTTAATTGTGTTGCTGCCAACATTATTTTTTTCCTTAAAAGAATACATCATCAGCACACTCTGTGCTAAAAGAATGTATTTAGTATTCAAATAAAAGATGATCTGTTTTAAACCTTTTTTTTTTATTTTAGTGTCTTATCTATATACTTAATCGCTTTTGACATTTAACAATTCAGTTATTAATGAAAGAAGTTGGGAAGGAGAGTTATTAAGCCAGAACTTCTCCTTAGGAATAGACTCTCTCTCTCTCTCTCTCTCTCTCCCCCCCCCCCTCAACATTAATAATTCTGAAACAAAAATGATTTTGTCTCAATTCACCACTTCATTTTTAGACTTAGTTTTGACTTTTACTGTCCAAGGCACTTAACTTTCAGGCCCCAGACTGAACATCAGTTCCAGCCCAATTCTCCCGCTGGTAGTTACACGCTCTCTGGAAGGTATTTTCTTCTCTTTGAAACTCAGTTTCTCATCCTTAAGGAGGAATTGGGACTAAATGACCGACAAGACCCATTAGAGCTCTAAACATCTGCAATGTTCTTGTTGGCTCTGTGCAATTGTGTCAGATTCCAAACCCTTTTTTATTATTATTTTATGTTTTTAATTGAGGTTACTGACATTATATAAGTTTCAGGTGTACAACATTATAATTCGATATTTGTGTACGCTGCAGTGTGCTCACCACCAAAAGTCTGGTTTCCATCCATCACCATACAGTTGACTCCCTTTACCCATTTTACCTCCTCCCACCCTGTTGCCCTCTGGTAACCACCAATCCATTGTCTGTATCTATGCGTATGTTTTTGTTTTGTTTGTCATTTGTTTCTTTTTGGTTTTATATTGCACATATGAGTGAAATCATAGAGTTCTTTTCCTTTTCCATCTGCCTTACTTCACTTAGCATAATACACTGCAACCTTTTCTTTAAAGGAAGTGGTGGGTAGAGCTCCCACTGAGAACAGCAGAATTGAACGATTCCATTCAGTTACCTCTGCCAACTGACTTTCAAGGAGGTTGGTAAACTTACAGTGATAAGTAATTCAATTAAGGGGAGAAAGAAAAAACAACAACACCTTAACCAGTTAGGAATCCCAGACAAAATCCTTTGATATACTTTAAAAATATCCTACCTAAGAATAAAAAAATAAAAAAGAAAGAAAGAAAAAGAAAAAATCCTACTAATCCTAATGGTATCAAAGAGGTTGTGGCCACAAGCAAGTCTGGGGTGCCCCCCTCACTTGCTGATGGTCAAGGGTAATTGAGAAGAACCTTCATATTCAAATTGCCAACAGCTTATCAGCTTATACTCAAACCATGATTATGACACTGAAGTAGAAACGAAATGTGAACTTGGTAATAGACACCAGGTCAGAGTGAGATCACGTAATAGTCTGGGGCCTAGAGGAAAGAAGTTCTTAAATTTTTGCCCAGTGAATGTCTTTGAGGTGTTCCCTGCTGAATAGAGCCCTTTCTGGTCATTAAACTAAGAATGATAATGTTACTCAATGCCTTTCTCATAATGGCTACGATTTTGAACATCTGTTGGATAGGAGACACTTTACCCATTAGACAACTTTGGAGCGTCTGCCCCATTCACAGTGGTTCCTTCTCCGAGAACTGCTCGATCTCTCTTACCTCCTGCACAGGCGTGATGGGCTCTGCCAGCCATGGTTGCACTGCAGACCCCCACCTTCCAGCCACGGTCCAGTGAGCCACCCGACTCAACTGCAACCCAGTTTTCATCCTAGGAATTTAGCTTTGAGACTCTGAGGCAGCTCTGTGTGTTGCTGGAACTGAAACATAATCTTTAATCCACCATATGCCACAAACAAATGATTTAGAAGAACGACTCAGAAAGAGCCCAGTAGCCTCTGGAATTGAAATAGAGGAAGAGAGTTGGAGGGAAGGAAGAGAAGACGCTGAAGTACCCTTGAGAGAAAACCCCTTTCTTTCCTCGCATTGGCCCAGTCAAATGCTGGAGAAAACCGGCTGAGAAATGCAAGAATCCCATTATGGCTTAGGGTTTCTGCAAACCTGGGAAACATTTACCTTCTTACAAACTCAGAGTGACTCAAAAGCATTGAGTAGTAATGTCTAGGTGCTGTGTCTAGGCAGGTGGGCTTGAGATAGCCTGAGAGTTATCCACGTAAGAGCCAGATGTTTCCAATGCATAGTTACAAATTCAAAGGACCATGTTGTGTTAGTGAAGGCAGGGTGGTCACCAGGGCATGATGGAAATGAGGACATCTTGACAGTCCCCTGTGCGGACAGAAGTCTATTAAGGACAGGAGGGCCCTCTCTCCCTGGTGCCTGAGGACTTAGATACAACCCTAGAGAAAATATAGGGGAATGTTTTGGGAAGGAGACTAGAACTGTTTGAGATCTAATGTGGTGCCCTTGGTGGAGTGGGGCTCAAAATCGAAATTAAATGCAGTTGCAGAAATAATAAGGGTTAAATTCTTGCACTCTTGAGTTGGTGAACTGATGGTCACCCCATCTCACATATAACATAAAGTTCTCACATATAACATCTCACATATAACATAAATTTTCAGAGTGGATGGCTTAGACTCCGTTTTAACAATCAGTAGACTGATAATTATAAAAAGAAAATAGGCCACACAACAGATGCTCTTACATTACACAAAAAATAGAAGAACATTATCTTGTTTTGTATTCAAAAGTCTGTTCTTCACAATAATTTCCCAGGCTCTGATAGACCTCAAAGTTTTAGAATCCCAGAAAGTTGGCCTGGATAGGATTTATTCAGAATAACAAGATCAGCAGTGTTTTAACATTTCTTAAAAGCAAAAGTGTATTCTGAATGCCAATGTCTAAATTAGTTGCCTGGGTTAAATGTTTCAAGTCAAAATATCTTGACTTTATTTGATTGAGGTCTTTATCTCCTAAATGATAATGAAGCTAGATTATAGGTGGGTTAGCTTTGAAAAGATGTGTCATCATTCCATAATAATTTGAAGAACTTACTATTAAAAGTACAAATCAAAACTATGGTACCGTTATTTGTAAGATGCTTGACTTCAGTTAAACAATTAACCAAAAAATACCTGTAAGAATTCAAATAAACTCAAAATGAACATTTTAAATGTGGAAAACATGTTGCTGATTTAGAAATATACTCTTGGTATTATATATTCATATATCTGTATTTAAAATAAAATATCCATAAATGTAACAGATAATGATACATCTCCAGTCCGCTCAAAATGTACATATTAATTTGAGGTGAGAGAGCAACAAAAATACTTGGCAAATATAAATTAACCAATATTGTTAGTTCATTATAAATGATTTGAACTATAAGTTTGGCTTTCATTAAAGCTATAACTTTATTATAAACAGAAAAATTATAAATATTTTAAAATATATTTTATTGATTTTTTTTTTTACAGAGAGGAAGGGAGAGGGATAGAGAGTTAGAAACAACGATGAGAGAGAAATATCGATCAGCTGCCTCCTGCACACTCCCTACTGGGGTTGTGCCCGCAACCTAGATACATGCCCTTGACTGGAATAGAACTTGGGACCCTTCAGTCCACAGGCTGACGTTCTATCCACTGAGCCACACCGGTTAGGGCTATAAATATTTTTAATATCTGTTATTTTGTGTTAAAAATATAATAAACACATTCTAGAGTAATTGCTGGATTTTTAACAACTGAACTTTTTTGCTTAAGAGAAAGTACTGGCTTCCTCAGACAAATGATACCAAACAGAACTCTGAGCAATGGATATTAATAGAATATCATCTTCCGCCAGTGCTTTCCAGCTCTCTTTCCTTTTGTAATTACTTCCAAATCTGCCTTTTACTAAAGTCAAGGGAAATTATAAGGAGAAGGTTCAATAGACCTTAAAAATACTGATGTCAGTTCTCTCCACCTACTTGCAGAAAAGGAGGGATTAAAAGCAATTATTGTGCATTTATTTCATTCTAGCCAGAAGAACGTCATAGCTTTCTGCTAAGTAGTTAATTTCATAGCTTTACAGTGTGCCTTTGAAGTAAACAAATTTAAAACTCCATTGTTTGAGGTGTGTATGAACATAAGGAATTAACTGCAACAGTAACTGCATGCCCCCTTCCCTGTTCTCAGCCTAGCATTCTGGAATTTTATCTCCAGTCTTGCTGGCATCATGCCTCCATTCGGCTTTGTCTGCTGAAACTGGGCCTTAGTAACGTGGTTTCGTGGGTAATTTAAGATAAAGAATTTCCCCCTTTATAAAAGTCAGCCTAGTAATGGAGTTCACAGTACATTTCATGTGTCCTTGGTTATTGAATACATACTTTCTGGTTTATGAAAATCTTTTATTTATTTATTTATATTTATTTTTATTGATTTCAGGGAGGAAGGGAGAGGGAGAGAGAGATAGAAACATCAATTATGAGAATCATCGACCAGCTGCCTCTAGCACGTCCCACAGTGAGGATCGAGCCCCCAACCTGGGCGTGTGCCTTGACCATGAATCGAACCATGACCTCCTGGTTCATAGGTCGACACTCAACCACTGAGCCATGCCGGCTGGGCTGGTTTATGACAATCCTGCTTATGGCATAAAGTAAGGTTTGCTTTGCTCCTGCCACTCATTGGTCTGATTTGGAAAGGCTGTGCTTCGGTATCCATACAGGAGGATCTCTTGGCACTGGGAACTGAATTGTTACTAACAGCGGAAAAGGAGGCTTTAAAAATAATCAGGTGCCAGCTAGATAAGCAAAAAAGTTTATATATTTAAACTATAGTGGAAAAATTTAAGCAAAACCAATTGCCTTTTAAAAATCCCAATGGCCTATTATATTTTAATCTAATATTTTTAAATTGACAATCTTGAAACACGGAAGTTTGCAACTGAGTGCAGTTCAGCCTGTCAGCATTTAGAACATGTTTCCTTCATGCATGTGTAATGTGCATGGAGCATATATGTGAATGTGCACGTACATTCTTGTATTGGAAGCTTCATTTCAAGACAGATTAGCATGAAGGTATTAATTAATTTATTTTTAATTTATTTTTATTGATTTCAGAGAGGAAGGGAGAGGGAAAGAGAGATAGAAACATCAATGATGAGAGAGAATCATTGATCGGCTACCTCCTGCACACCCCCTACTGGGGACCAAGCCTGCAACCTGAGCATGTGCCCTTGACCGGAATTGAACCCAGGACTCTTCAGTCCGCAGGCCAATGCTCTATCCACTGAGCCAAACTGGCTAGGGCAAGATGTTAATTTATAAACCACAATATTAGGGGCAATTATTCCCACTATGACAGAGCTGCTTTTGATTTTGAAACCAAATAGGAAGCTCCTTGAGTATATTTAAAGGATTGTGTTAAGATGTTTTGATGTACATTTACCTTCTCAGTGAGTTACACCCAGCAAATAATAGTTACAATTAAAGTTATTAGTTTGTCCTTTTTATGTCATTACATTATAATTTACTTATTTTATGTTTTACAAATTATACTAACATAATTATCCACTAACATCTAGAAAGGTAATGTAATTAGTTTGACAAATCCACACACTGTGACTAATTTTCAATTTTCTCTTCATTCTTTTTTATTATTTTTTTTTTATTATTTCATAGAGGAAGGGAGAGAGATAGAAACATCAGTGATGAGATAGAATCATTGATTGGCTACCGCCTGCATGCCCTCTACTAGAGGAATTGAACCCGCAACCCGGGCATATGCCCTTGGCTGGAATCGAACCTGGGACCCATCAGTTCGCAGGCCAACACTCTATCCACTGAGCCAAACCGGGTAGGGCTCTCTTCATTCATTTTTGGGGGCAGAAGCAGATGAGTTTTTCTTCAGTAGTTCAAATTATGGTTTCTAGTAGCTGTAATTTGACACTATACCTCCCAAAACACTGTATCATCTGAGCAAAACCCTATGGAAGAAAGCCAGACATTGGATTCCTATTTCATCTAGAATGAAATCCTGATTCCTTGATAGTACTCACAGGAGTGTCATCTGCCACCTGCCATCCCCATCTCGTCCCCCACTCTCCAGCCACGCCTCCTCTGGCCTTGGGGACTGTGCACTTTCCCACGCCAAGGCTTTGAAAATGCGGGTTCCTCGGTTTGAAACCCTCTTGCCCATCCCCTTGCTTGCCTGTTTTCTTCTCATTTTTAATGGCTCCTCACCTCCCCCAAATAAATAACAAGTGCTGTCAAGGATGTAGAGAAAAGGGAATCCTCATGCACTGTTTGGTGGCAATGCAGATTGGTGCAGCCACTGTGGCATACAGTATGGAGGAGCCTCAAAAAATTAAAAATAGAACTGCCTTATGACCCAGCGATTTTACTTATGGGAATATATCTGAAGAAACCCAAAACAGTAATTCAAAAGAATATATGCCCCCTATGTTCATTGCAGCATTATTTACAATAGCCAAGATATGGAAGCAGCCAGGTGCCCATCAGTATATGAATGGATACAGAAGCTGTGGTACAGCTATACAAAGGAATATTACTTGGATATTTTAAAAAATAAAATATTACCATTTGCAACAACATGGATGGACCTAGATGGTATTATGTTAAGTGAAATAAATCAGAGAAGGACAAATACTATATGATTTCACTTATATGTGGAATCTAAAGAACAATATAAACAAACAAAACGAAAATGGACTCAGATGCAGAGAAAAGTCTGATGGTTTCCAGAGGGGAAGGGGGTTAGGGTGAAAAAGGTGAAGGGATGAAGAAGTACAAATTGGTGGTTACGATATAGTCATGGGGATGTAAAGTACAGCATAGGGAATGCAGCCAATAATATTGTAATAACTATGTATGGTGCCATTAGGTACTGGAAATTTCAGAGAAACACTTTGTAAAGTATATGATTATCTAACCACTATACTGTACACCTGAAACTAATACAAAATAATATTGAATGTAAATGGTTTTTAAAAATAAAATTTTAAAAATGTTCTTTGTGATAGCATAAAAGGACCAAGAGAGCATTATGCTAAGCTAAATAAGTTTGTCAGAGAAAGACAGATATCACACGATCTCACTTATATATGGAATTTAATGAACGAAATAAACTGATGAACAAAATAGGTCCAGAGGCATGGAGGCATGAAATGACTGGCAGATCCCCGAGGGAGGGAGGTAGGGAGGACAGAAAGAGATTGACCATAGAACATATATGCATATATGCATAGCTCATGGGCACAGGCAATAGTGTGGTGAAGGCCTGGGTGGGGTGGGGGCTGGGTGGAGGGAGGCAGAGTGGGGGAGAATGGGAAACATCTTTTAATAGCGTCAACACACACAAAATAACTAATTAAAAATGTTGCCTCCCCAGAGTGGCCTGCCCTTGCCATCCATCTAAAGTAGAGCTCTACATTATGCTAAGTGAAATAAGCCAGTCAGAGAAAGATAAATACCACATGATCTCACTCATTTGTGGATTATAGAGAACAACATAGACTGATGAAAAGGGACAGACCCAAAGACTGAGAAACAGCGATCAGGCTATCAATCCCCAGAAGGAAAGTAGGGGAGGGAGGGGGTAAGGGGAAGAGATCAACAGAAGGACTTGTATACATGTATATAAGCCAAACCAATGGACATGGACAATGGGGGGATGGGAGCGTGTGTGTGTGGGGGGGAGGTTGGGGGTTAATGGGGGGGATGAGGACACATTTGTAATACCTTAACTAATAAAAAAAAAAATACAAAAAAAAATAAATAAATAAAGTAGAGCTCTAACAGAATGGATGGATCTGGAGAGTGTTATGCCAAGCGAAATAAGCCAAGCAGAGAAAGATATATACCAAATGACCTCAGTCATATGTGGAATCTAATGAACAAAATAAACTGATGAACAAAATAGATCCAGAGACATGGAGGCATGGAACAGACTGAGGTATCTCAGAGGAAAGGCAGGGGTTGGGGGTTGGGGGACGTGATTAACCAGGGAACTTATATGCATACTAGAGGCCCGGTGCATGAAATTTGTACATGGGGGGGGGGTGTCCCCTCAGCCCAACCTGTACCCTCTCCAATCCAGGACCCCTTTGACTGCCAGTTTAGGCCCAATCTCAGGGATCAGGCCTAAACCAGCAGTTGGACATCCCTCTCACAATCCGGGACCACTGGATCCTAACTGCTCACCTGGCTGCCTGCCTGATTGCCCCTAACTTTCCCCCTCCAACCTGATTACCCCTAACCACCTCTGCCTGCCAGCCTGATTGCCCCTAACTGTTCCCCTCCCCCCTGCCGGCCTGGTCATCCCCAACTGCCTCCCCCTGCCAGCCTGGTCACCCCCAACTGCCCCCCCTGCAGGCCTGGTTGCTCCTCACTGCCCCCCTGCCAGCCTGATCACCCCCAACTGCCACCCCCTGCTGGCCTGGTCGCCCCAGGCAGTCTGCTGGTCATTACTGTTACTGTGATGGTGTCCCAGACAATTTGCATATTCCTCTATCTACACTAACAAAAGAGAAACATGCAAATTGGTGTCACTCCGCTACGCCCACCAGCCAATTAGGATGAGTATACAAATTAACCCAACAAATATGGTGGTTAATTTGCATATGCAGGAGCGGAGCAAGGACTGAGCAGAGCAAAGACTGAAGACGACTGAAGACTGAAGAGGCTTGGCTTCTCTGCTACAGCCAGAGCAAAGGCCTGGGTCCCAGATGCAGAAGTGTTATTTTCCACTCAGCATAATTATTTTGAGCTTCATCTATGTTGTTGGGTGTATTCATTCTTGTTTATTGCAAAGTAATTGTACTAATTTCCTGTGACCACTGTGACAATTATCATAGACTGGGTGGCTTACACCACAGAAATTCATTCCCTCACAGTTCTAGAAGCCTGAAGTCTGAAATCAAGGTGTCATCGAAATTAATTCCTTCAATTTTGCTCTGAGGGAGACTTTGTTCCATGCCACTGTCCTAGCTCGTGGTGGTAGATAAGTTCAACCCGGTCAATGTCAGCCTTGCTCAGCCTTTTGCCAATCAGGTAGTCTTGTCCGTGGCTCTTCAACACCTGGTGAATTGGAAAGAGCTGATTATGAACACAGGTGCACTCAGGCTGGGACCCCCTGCTCCTCCCCAGGTCTCTCCAGCCTGGCTTCCCACCTCTGCTGTCTTACTGGGCAGGTGCAGACCGTCAGACCACATTCATCACCCTGACTCAGTGAAACAGAGAGAAGAGGGTCTCTGCTGTTCACACCTCACTCCTCAGCTGATGCCCAGGCTACCATCTCTTTTTCCTTTTCCCATATCACTGGGCTCCCTCTGTGCATCTTGGACTGGCCCAGGGCTAGCACTGGCTGCACTGAGTTTCTTTTGGCCCCAGGCCCTACCCTTTGCAGCCCTGAACTTTAACACTTCTCTCTCTCTCTCTCTCTCTCTCTCTCTCTCTCTCTCTCTCTCCTCTCATTGGGAAAAGATCTATCTTTATGACATCCTTCTTCAATCCTGAGCAGACTATTTCAGAGTATACATTTCTCCTCTGTCTGCTCTCTGTATTTCCTGATATATCTCTTTGGAATCTTATACAAATCTGGGTTAACTTGAACTCACCAGCTCCATTACAGCATGGGCTCTATCTCCTAAGTTGCACTATGTTATGATCTGCTGCTGAAGTGTCTGGTGTGAACTCCAGTGATGCCTGAAACTCACCTTGTAATTTATCCAAAAATAATATGTTTGATTAATAGAGAGAGGGACTGAGAGATAAAAACTCATGATAAAGCAAACATAATGAAAGGTTAATGGTTGTATCTTTGTGGTGGGTGCACATGTGTTCATTCTAAATGTATGGCCTTTTTCAGAATAAAAGGTTAGGTAAATATATGATATTTATTACAATATTCCAGCAATATGGCAATCATAAAGTATAAAGAGAATAAACACACACAGTACCACCAACTAAAGATAATAACATTTTGACAAATATACTTTCAGATCATGTATGCATATAAAAAATCCAATATAATAAAAGGGTAATATGCAAGTCGACCAAACGGCGGAACGACCAGTCGCTATGATGTACACTGACCACCAGGGGGCAGACGCTCAATGCAGGAGCTGCCCCCAGCCTGCAGGTCCTGATCGCCTGATAGGGGCCTGCCTGCCAACCTCTCCATCCCTTCCCCCGGTAGTCAGGCTCCAATTTCCCGATGGTGAACAGGGAACTGGGGGTGGGTGGTGGTGGACGTGGGCAGTGCCAGACCAAGGCTCCCACCCTGCCAGTTGCCCCCCACAAACACACAGTGCACACAGAGGGCAACCAGAGTGGGGGAGGGGAAGGAAAGCAGGGCTGGTGGGAACAACCAACCACTCAGTCCCTCCCCCAGGCTGCAGGCTCCAATGGCTCGATGGACATCGGGGAACCTGAGGTGGGGGCAGGGCCAGCTTCTGACAGCCGGGGAAGATGGCCCTGATCGAAGGCCAGGCCTGCACGAATTTCTTGCACTGGGCATCTAGTAGATAAATATTTGGTAAAGGTTATGATAACATCAAAACCTATTTTATAACTTACATTTTTAACTGATGTTATCATGGAGCTCTTTGATTTCAAAGTATCAGTATACTCTAAAACTGCAGTGCCTACTGACCTTGTCATTGAGCAAATGTCCTCTAAACTCTCAGCACTACAAGGCCCAGGAGGGTGTATTTTCAGATTGGTATTAAATTATTAAATATGAACAAATAAACAAATAATGAATTAAAATTTGTAAAATGAATGAAAGACTGTTTCACTAATGCTTTATAAAGATGAGGGTGTTGGTGTTAAACCTTTTTTATATGTAAGCCTCCTGTAGTCCTTACAATCATTATTTTGGTCCATAATTTTTATTTAATTTGATTTCAGGAAATTTGGAACTTAAAATCTTCTTTTTTTACCTTCAAAGGGAAAAATTATGGTCTATACTACATACATATTTTACATAGCTTTCCTCTAAAGTCTGACAACCCAACATTTTGTAGATCGTTTGTTTCTTAACATTTTTTCATCAGTCACATACTCTACATTCTACTGCCCCCATCTCTGTTTAGACACCTATCATCCATCCCCGAAACATTACCATATCCTCCTGTTGGGCAATTGGTCTCATGTTTCCTACGCATGTTGCCAGCATATTTTCTGATAAGTTGCTTTCTTCCTGCTTCTCTTGGATGAAAAGCCCCTTCATGGTGTTCTGTCAAATCTACTCCAATTGCTAGTGTGGCTCTAACTGTGGCCATGAAATGTCATCAAATAGAGAATTCTAAATCGGGTCCTAGTAAACTGAACTTTTTTTTTTTAATATATTTTATTGATTTTTTACAGAGAGGAAGGGAGAGGGATAGAGAGCCAGAAACATCGATGAGAGAGAAACATCGATCAGCTGCCTCCTACACACTCCCCACCGGGGATGTGCCCGCAACCAAGGTACATGCCCTTGACCAGAATCGAACCTGGGACCCTTCAGTCCGCAGGCCAACGCTCTATCCACTGAGCCAAACCGGTCAGGCGTAAACTGAACTTTTGCTGACAGATTATAACTTGGGTATAACAGGTACAGGTTCTCCCCACAGCTGATTTTGATAACATCCCTGGAGAGCCAGGGTGTTCCATCAGTAGTCAGGAGGGCCCATTGGAAGTGAAGTTCAATGTCCCCGGACTGCCCAGGCACCATTTCTCTATGTCCTCTAGTCTCAGTGCCCCAAACACTGAACAGCCCACTTACCTTTTCAAAGGCTGGGAAATAACGATTTGTTGTTCTCTCTCTGATCTGGGTCATGCTGGCATCTTTTTGATCGGGTGGGCATAGTGGGAAACGCATGGCCATTTCATTCAAATCTGCAATACCTTCTGAATACATATCAATCCTGAAAGACAAAAATGACCCATTTGTCAACTGTCACCTGTCTTACATGTTATAGGTTAAAAATGTAAGAGAATGGGGTATTGGGAGGTGGCAAAGTGATTCACCTCCATTGGGTGCATTTTTATATGCCAGTGATTCAGCTATGATTTTCACTCAATTTTAGCATTTCATATTAAGGTAGATATATACATCTAAAATTTTTGTTATACTCATGACCAAATATACTGACAGAGAACATCAGTGAGGTGTCCAGAGTGGAATCATTGCAGGTGCCCAGTGAGATGCTACCTAGGGTTTGCCATCTCTGCTGTGGTTGGTTCTGGGCACAAACTCCATGTGATCCATGAGGCTAAAGGCCTCCCACCTGAGGAATCAGCAGAGAGTCCCTGGCACAGACACCTCAGTCATGTCCCTCTCCCTCTCTCATCCTGCTACACCACCCAGGCCCATTTATATGCCCAATATTAGCAGTTCTTCCAATGAGTTCTCATGAAACACAGTCCCCATAGAACACAGTTCCCATAGAACACAGTTCCCAACCTGCTCCATGTGCTGTTTCTGAACTTTGACCCTCTTTGCACTGCTCAAGTCTCCACCTAAAACATCCTCTGAATTGGTGTGATTCTTTATATACTTCCAACCAGTGCATAATCCAGGAGAAATGTTTTTATTGTGCCTAACTGGGCTTCCTATTTCCTTTTTTTTTTAAAGATAAAAATTTTATAGACATTTAATCCACACACCATAATGCCACTCTTTTTAAATGTACAATTTTGTGATTTTTCATAAATTCACAGGTTTCCGTACCATCACTGCACTCTAATTTCAGAATATTTCCACACCCCCAAGGGAAATGCTGTGTGCTCTCGCAGCGTTCCACATTCTCCCCACTCCCCACCCCGCACTGTCCCCCAGCCCCTGGAAACCAAAATTGCTTTCTGTTTCTATGAAAAGAAATGTTCTCGACACTTCATGTGAAAGACATCATACAATATGAGTCTTTGGTGTCTGGTTTCTTTTATGCAACATAATGTTTTCAAGGCTTATCCACATTCATTCCTTTTCATGGCCAAATAATATTACATTCATGGGTACACAAAACTTTGTTCGTCCGTTCATCAGTTAATGAACACTTTTGTTGTTTCCACTTTTAGAATATTATGAATAATGTTTTTATGAATGTTTTTTGTACAAGTTTTGAATATTATGAATAATGCTTTTATGAATGTTTTTGTGCAAGTTTTAGTGTGAATATTTTTTATTTACTTAGGTACCGTAGTGGAGGAGCTGACATGGTATATCTATGTGTAACGTTTTGAGTAACTCCCTACAGTTTCAATCAATCATGTGGTCCGATCAAAACAGGAAGGAGACCCTCCCTCCCCCCAGATGTAGTTGTATTGAACAAATCTGGCTACTTTAGTACTATCTCAAAATGCTTGAGGGAACCATAGCATCTTGGGTACCAACCTCTGCAAGCCTTTGTCAAGAGGCCAGTCCACGTAACTGGCTGGTATCAGGTTCCTTGTAACTATTCTTGTAATTTCTGAAACTTGAAAAGTAGCTCCTTTGGGTCCTTTCCTTTCCCAGCCTCTTCCTGAAAGGCCTGAGCACCCGGAGTCATGACTCCACCACCCTCCTGGCTTCATAGTTCACCAGTGTTTGAAAACCTCTGTCACTGCCTGTGCTACAGCCATGGACTGAATCTTCTTCTCTAAGAAGTGGAATTCCTCCTCCTCATGCTCCCTGCTGGCCTGGACCTCAGCCTTTACCTCCAAGACCCATGCTGCTGCTGGTCATGATCCCCCGGCACAATCCAGCTCATTCAAGGAAGAACCTAAATTGTTATTAATTGTTGATGAAAAACACAGAAAAAATACCTACAGGGCTTTCTCCTTTATGTCTCTCCCATAGAGGTTGTATTTGGCGGCAATGTAGTTGAGAATGGCTCTGGTCTGTGCCAGCTTCATCCCATCCATTTCCACCATGCGGGCCGGAGGTGGGGCCAGCAGCAGGAGACTGAGGCCTTCTACGTCACGAAACTCCAGGAATACCTGAGTGGACGGAGCATCCTTGCCAAGCTGCAAGCCAAGCACGAGAAATGGCAGGAGGCCCTTCAGCGAGGTGACAAGGAGGAGCAGGAGGAAATCAAGCCACCGATTTCCACCATGGGCACTTGCTGAAACATCAAAGACCCATCTTTTGAAAGAAGAAAGAAAAAGTAGAGTGAAATGTCTAATGGATCACACTCATAGGATAAAAACATGTTTGTTGAAATGAGTGCAGATATGAAAGGAAACAAAAAATTATGGCCTGGTAACGTTTTAATGGAAATAGCATTGTGTTTCTGCCTCCTGCAATCTTTTTCTTCACAATCTGCCTTTTATTTTTTTAACTTATCATTTCACTTATCTTTTTTTCACTTCCCTTCCAGATACATGGTAGGTGCCTGTGTTTTATTTTAATTGACTTATCTTCATGGATAATTTAGGAAGAAGTTGGAGAGAGGCTGCCAAGGGCCACCAGCCAGATGCCATTTCAAATGGGGAGTTCCCAAAGTAAGTCTTGCGGGGTTCGTGGCATTAAGGCGCATTCTAAGTGAGATTTCTATGTAGTTGCTCTGTGTGCTCTTCAAACTCCAGCACTGGTCAGTGGGTGCAGGCAGGCCCTGCTTTCCAGACCCCAGTGCTGCTGACTGTTTATCTGTCACATAGCCATCCAACTAATTCAACACCATCTCGTTATCTGAGTTTGTAATACTGCTGGGATATTGCCTGGTCAAACCTGCCAGAGAAAGACTGAAGGCTACTGCTGGGCCTGTTTCTACTCTCTTCACCCTGTTGCATGTGTTTGAGTGTTGATGGATAGGTGGGGTCCTGAGCAGACACAGCTCACTCACGGTGGGTGCAGAAAGACAGGAGAAGCAAAGAGGGGGCATTCCAGCTCACAGGGGATGGTTGCTTGGCGAATACTCTGAGTTCAAGCCCTTCCTAGCCTAAGTGAGTGATGAGACCTGCTCAAGGAGCCCACTCCTTACACTTGAACCCCTTTTCTTCCTCTTTACCGCGCCCCCCGCCCCAGCTCCCACTATGCACACACATAGGCATTGCTTGGTGTTCAAACCCCACTATTGATTTTATAGATACCCTTATCAGAGCAATTTAGATAAATAATCTTACCATTTCTTAACTTTTGCAAGTCTTCGGCAGTTTTCAAATATTACTCTTCAAACTGGAAGCAGAAAGAGTAAAGGAGTTCTTGTTATTCATTCTATAGCATTATAGAACTTTTAACCTTGAATGACCCCTGTTTGGTACATCATATAGAGGAGGTAAGATTTCTGAGTTTGGCAGGGTACGCAGAGGAGTCTGAATATGCCATTTAGAAATTCAAATTAGAACCATCAGGCACAGAGCATAGGTTACAGGATACAACTGCTCATAACTTGGTGGTCCCATTCACCTCCACCTACTTTTATATTTCGCAGATGGGGAGTAGGGAGGGGAGTGTTATTGGAGGGAAGAGACTGGAAAGTTATACTTGTTATGGAGTTTTAATATCTCCGGAAAGCCTTTCTCTCCATATGAGTCCAGACAGGAAATTGTGTGTCCCGCAGCATGGGATATCCCTGGGACAATGACCATCTAAGATGCTGACACTAGGGGCCTCACTCCACATTATAGGGGCCCCAAAGTTGAAATGGATCCTGGTTGCTGTACAGCTTGAACTCTTTCTACTCAGAAATTTCCTCTATTGGAAAGTATAACAAACACTAGGGTAGAATTCCCAATTAAAGAAAGAAAAAAAGGGCCCCCAAATGAGTTTTTAAATTTAAACCAAACTGCAACAACCACCACTTGGGTTTTTGATATGATTCCTGGATGTGAATATCACCTCTTTCATGTCCTGCTTTCTTGAACTGGAGCACATTACTGAATCTCTGCCCGTCTCTGTATCCTCATCTATAAAATGTGTATAGATATGGTACCTGTGCTATAGGTTGATGGGAATAAAATCAGTTAGGTATTCAAAGGCCTTTGAACAGTACCAGGTGCTCAATAAATAGAAGTTGTCATAAGCTTTTAAAGATGGCTGCTTTTCATAATATCATTCATCTCCCCCCCCCCCCCCACTTTTTAAATTTAAAGCAATCTAACCTTGGTGAAAATATACTCTTGGCCTACATTCCTTGCCCCACACCCTCTTCAGTCAAGCTGGGATGGAGGAGAAGAAGCCCAGGATGCTGTCAGCATCACCTCCTACTTCTCCTCCTGGGCTGAACTCTTCCTGACCACAGACTCTGAACACATTCCTGAACCCCAGAGCTGAAGTCTGGACTACAGCGAAAACTTTTGGGTTACTGGTTTATGTAGAGAAAAACTCTGGGTGGCACTATTTGCACTTTTAAGGATGTTTTTACTTATAAAATTAAGAAAGGAACAAGATAAAGTCCTATGCATTCGTGAAACAATCAAGAAAGTATAAGCCAAGGTACATATATTATGGAGGGATAACACTAGAAGGGAGCACCATAGAGACTCCTGTCACACAATGCTACCTCACCTGAAACCCTCCTTCACTGCTCTGACCTGAGGGACCAGATCCCTGAGTTCATCTATGACCCCCTCCCCAGAAAAACCTGGGTTCCACAGAGATGCTGGGGCCCTCTGATCTGGACTGATAGGTATGTTTCTCACTGACCCCTCTAGAGGGTGGAGTTCAACAGAGTGCCACAGAAATGACAGTTTTCCATAGGGAATCTGGTATTTTGACACTGTAAGTGCTTGGCTGTGTTCCCTAGACGCTCTCATTCCTCTTTTAATCACCTGTTTACTTATCTGCATCCTGAATGGACTGTAAAGCTTCCTGAAGTCAGGGACCTTGTCTGTACTGTTCATCTGTATCCCCAGAACCAAGCACAGAAGCTGGTACTGAAAGGTGCTCAACAAAATTGTTGCTGAGTGGGTGTATTAAATCTTTTAACACACATTTTCTTACAGTTGCTTCTCCCCATATTTCTGGTTTAAGCTTTAACTTAAATTACATTTATTTTCTTATAGTATTTTATTTTTATCTCTTTATTATGGAAATTTCTAGCATGCATAAAAATAAACAGAAAAGTATCCTCCTGTACCCATCACCCAGCTTCAATAATTACCGACTCAATCCAACCCTGTGTCGTGTTCATACCCACCCACTCTCCCTCTCTCATAATAATTTGAAGCCAATTCTAGACATCATATATTTCAATTTTAAATACTTAAATCTATACCTTTAAAACATAAGAATTATTTTTAAAATAAACACAATACATGATCACACTTAAAACATCGACAATTATTCTCTAATATCATTCAATATCTAATCAATGTTCATGCTTTTAATGTTGCATAAATGTTACAAATGATATTTTACAGTGTGTTTAAATCCAAATCCAAATAAGTCCCACACATTATGATTAGTTTCTTAAAGTTATTTTAATTGTTCATGCTCCTCGATGAGAAGAAACTTCAATAACATATTAGGCCAAACCTGTTGTCTCTTAATAACTGGCGGGTTTTGTTTTAATGCAAAACTCATGAGAAGCTAAAACAAACACACACAAAAAGGTTTTAGCTTATTGAGAAAGTGTGGCTGGACAGTAAAAAGGTAGTAGAAGTCCTGGGTAAGTGGGATAGGAAAACAGACAAGAAAATGAAACAAGGCCAAACACTGAACAAGTTATAGACAGCAAGTGAATCTCAAGAACTGATCTCCTCTAACCAAGGACGCCTGAGAGCACATGGTTATACCTCCCCGCCCTAACCAAAGGATACATGGCTTAAGTCACCCTGGTCAGAGAGATAGGGGACGGAGACCCAATCAATGCCTTTTGCGCCAGCTAATCCCAAGGATGGATGAAACCAGGGGAACAAATAACCAAAACATGCTTAGAGGCAGTCACCCCAGATAAAAGTAATACAGTAAAACACACCAAAGAATAATCTCCAAATCCTCTACACACTCATTTTGATGCATCAACATATTAAGAATGCACCTGAAAGGCTGATGAATATCTTGCTGAAACCCTTCCCTAAGATTCTCGCCTGCAAGAAAAAAAAAAAGATTTTTTTTAAATTTTATTTTATTGTTTAAGGTATTACAAATAGTAGTACATATGTCTCCTTTTTTTCCCCATTGACCCCCCTCCCCGGCCTTCCCCCCCCCTTGGGACTTGCCCCCCCCGCACCCAGTGTCTTGCATCTGTTGGTTGTGCTTATATGCATGCATACAAGTCCTTCAGCTGATCTCTTACCCTCCACCCAACCCTCCCCACCTTCCCCCTGTAGTTTGACAGTCTTCTTCTTTTTTTCTTTTTTTTTTAGAATGTGTAACATCACTCTTTATTATGAAAAAGAATAAAACAACAGCACAACCACAGTGATCATGAATGGGAAGAATAAACAGAACAAATGACACTTCAGGTGGTTAGGTAACTTTGGCTTCTTGGTCAGCCAGGCCTCCAGGCCCAGTCATGGGTATGGCCTTAGGCAGGAGAAAAGATAAATGATGTGGATGAAGACAAAGATGACATCCAAGAGCTCTTTTTAAGAGGTTTGTTTGAAGGCCTCCTCTGGGATCTTGCCCTGGGCCTTGAGCGTAGTGAATACCTGAGCAGCTTTGATGTAGTTCCACTCATTGTCCTCAAGGCACTTCTGAGACCACTGGAGGCTTATCCCAGACTGGATGGAGAAAATCTGCACCATTTCTTGCTGCTCCTGGGAGAGGGTAGATAGGGAGCTGAAGGTGGGTGTAGGTACTGGAATGGAGAATGCACTCTGGGTTTCTTCTGTCCTGGCATTCCCCACAGTCAATATATCATTCACGATGCACATACTGGAATTGCTGCCAGAAGACAAGATGAAGGTCCGGGTGAAGGCATGGACAGAACCTTGAGACTTTCCTTCCACTTCCTTGAAAACCCCACTGACAGAAAAACAGAGCATAATTTCCGTGTGGGCCCACAGGTCTACCACATAGGAGTTAAGGTCATGCTGAGTTTTGGGGAACACACAGAGGGAGTTCACAATCTCACACTTTGTATGCTTCAGTAGCTGAAACCGCAGGTCAGAATCCTTGACGTTCTTCATATTCCTGTTATCTTTTAAGTACTCGCACAAGTTGCTTAGGGCTGGGTCTTCAGAATTGAAGGGAACAGTCAGGGAGAAGCAGGCCTCCTCGTGGTAAGCGCTGAGGAGACTCTCTCAGTCTTCAGAATCATAAATCAAGTAATAGTGAAGCAGGAATTGAAAGACTAGATTCTTCAGGGTCTCAGGTCCTTTAAAGCTTTCCTTACAGGGTTTTATTATGTCCATGTTTACAATGCCAGTTACAGTTGGTGGAGGTAAATCCTGGCCATCCAAGCGTAACAAGTTGGGGAAATATTTCCTGATGGCGCTTATGTAAGTGGGCTGGTTTGGGAAGGTATTGCACAAGGGGTTCCCTTGCAGCCACAGCTCTTCAAGCTTCAGCCCTTTTATCTTGTCCAACTCCTTGGCTGACTTTAGCTCATTTTTTGAAAGGTTCAGGGTCTTGATTGTGGGGGCAATCTGTATAATATCGGACAGGCCATCCAGCTGGCACAGTTTGTTCTTACACAAGTTCAAGGACAACAGCTCAGGGATATTCTTTTTGATGGTCTGCAGGATGGCAGTCATGCAGTTTCTTCGATTCAGGATTATAATAATATCATGGCCCAGTAAGTCTGGGTCAAAGCGGAGCTTATAAAGGTCAAGAGCTTTCTGGGAAACGTCATATCGTTTGCTTATGGTCAGCTTTAGCTGTTCCATTTTTTCTGGCTCCAACTTATTGCTCATAGAGTAGGGTACAGCAGAAGTATTAACAAAGATAGGTATCTTTTGGTTCTCCTCATCAAAAATCTTGTAGTTTATGTCCTTCAATGCAGAGGCAGCACTAGCATCCTGGACAAAGAACTGGGCCAGGTGTTAACATAGTGGAAATCCACTGGAGTGAAGGGGACACTGCAATGGCTTTGGATTGAATTCATTAGCCATGTCTTGTCATATTTTATCCCATAAGGGACCAATTCACCGCTGGTGTAGTCTGAAGGCAGTAACCTGTCACCACTGTCCTCACACGGTATTTATGAGGAGAATCTGTGGAGTCTGCAGCTGGAGGGTTGTGCGACAGTCTTCTTGATGCTTCTTTGCTTCTATCTATTTTTGTTCAACAGTTTATAATGTTCTTCATATTCCACAAATGAGTGAGACCATGTGGTCTTTATCTTTCACTGACTGGCTTATTTCACTTAACATAAAGATTTTTAAAAATGCTTAAGACAAAGACCAAGTGCAGGCTCATTCTAGAGCACACCCATGCCTTCCTCCTAACCAGTGGTTCTCAACCTTCTGGCCCTTTAAATATGGTTCCTCATGTTGTGCCCCAACCATATAATTATTTTCGTTGCTACTTCATAACTGTAATGTTGCTACTGTTATGAATTGTAATGTAAATATCTGATATGCAGGATGGTCTTAGGCAACCCCTGTGAAAGGGTCGTTCGACAGGTTGAGAACCGCAAACTCTGCTCCCCATAAGACTTACAACCAGGGGAGCAGTGGGCAATGGCAGCTCATCCTGGGTTCACCCCGTGAACCTGTCTGCACAACCCCTTTTTTCTCTGACTTCCCAGTGAGCTAACAGCTGCCTCACCCCGTCTTGGCTCTCTTCTTTCCTCTAACGTTTCCAGGGAGCCAAAGCAGAGCACTGCCTAGCCTCTCTCCTGTTGCTCCTTTTACCCTAAGTCCTTCCTTTGTTTCACTGTCCCCAGCTTTAATAAATGTCCTCGCAAAATCATCTGGATTTGTATTGTGAAATCTTTCCTGCACAAAGTCAAGAATCCAACCTGGCAAGCATGGCTCAGTGGTTGAGCATCAACCTATGAACCAGGAGGTCACGGTTCCACTCCCAGTTGGGGAACATGCCCATGTTGCAGGGTCAATCACCAGTGTGGAGTGTGCAGGAGGCAGCTGATCAATTATTCCCTCTCTGGGCTGGTTCCTGTCCAGTAATAAAAGTACTTGGATACAGTCAATTTTAGATCCAACTTAAGGTGACAGAACTCAGAACCCACCTCAACTCCAGCTGCAGCCAGGAGCCACTGGATGGACTCCATTCAGCCTCGTCCTTGAAGTAGTGAAGCTTGGGCTTCCCAGCCATGATGCAGTCTCCTGAATTCTCTAAACATGAATGAATGAATGAATGAATGAATGAGTGAAACACAAACATTCACTTTATGATGTGTGGTAGAAGAACACCAACAATGCTGAGGGAGCATCTGCCCTACCCGTGGCAGAGTTGGAAGAGTCCCTGGAACATCTTTCTTGGTCTGATTTCTCACCCATCAGTAGCCAGCCCTGGGAAATTGCTCCAAACCATTGTCATGTCTCTAGTGCAGTGGTTCTCAACCTTCTGGCCCTTTAAATACAGTTCCTCATGTTGTGACCCAACCATAAAATTATTTTCGTTGCTACTTCATAACTGTAATGTTGCTGCGGTTATGAATCGTAATGTAAATATCTGATATGCAGGATGGTCTTAGGCGACCCCTGTGAAAGGGTTGTTCGACCTCCAAAGGGGTCGTGACCCACAGGTTGAGAACCGCTGCTCTAGTGGGTAAAATCTGATTGACTTGGCAGGCAATAGGGGAGAGTGTGTGGTAAAGATGTATGTATGGGTGTTACGGAGATGTTAGGATTAGAAAAGTATTGACTGTTGAAAATCTCCTAATGATTCTGGCCCTTTAGACACATTATATCTTTAATCCTCATAACAGCCCTATGAATTAATTAGTTATTATATCCATTATTCAGCTCATGAAGCCAAGGCACAGAGGTTAAATTACTCATTCACAGTCATACTCCAGCTAGTAATGGACATGGAAATCCATATTAAGAGCTTAAAAAGGACAGGGCGAAAACCACCCAAGTGTGGGCCCTGGGAGCCTGTGAGGTAGCTTGAAACCAGAGGACTTCACTGACAGGGAGGAGGAGGGAGCAGAGTTAGTCCTCAGCGCCTTGGAGTTTATGCTGCATTTGTTCAAAAGCTGAAATTAGGGCAGAGACTCGCTTAATTGTAGCTCTAAAGACCCTAATTCTTTCCACAAACACAGGGTGCTAATTCCCTACCTTTTTTGGAATTCTACATTTTACCTATACGTGGTGTGTTTTACAAGCTAGAAAATTAATGTTACTGCATTAACTTGACAGTCTATGGAATGGAACTAACATTTTTTCAATGCCTATCATATGATGCACATTCTCTCACCTATTTATCTTCACTTCATCCTATAAAGATCATGTGAGATGGATTCCTTTTACACTTGGGGATACTGAGGCTTCCAGAGTAACTTGCTCAAGGTTAAGTGGTATCCACCAACTTAAAAAATTAAATAAAAAAATAGAAAATACCAAAGTGCATTCTATTAAGAACAGGAAGCATTGTTTCATGAGTTTTAGTGTCAGTTACGTTTATTGTTTGTGTAGGTGTGTGCACGTCTGCACACTTGCTTGGTTATTATAAGAGGAGGAGATAGTTTGGTTGTGTCTGGTCTTTCCCAGGCTGCATAGGAACTGGACATAGCCAGGAACCTGAGAATGAAACTCAATGGCTCCAACAAGGGACACAACTAGGTCTATCATTGGGTGAATGGAAACACACAGGACCCATTAAAAGCATGAATCACAAAGTCAGGACTGAGGGAGAAACAGTTGCATTTTCTTTCTAAATCCCCAGTGCTGTTTAGAAAACATTAATTCTCTTGAAAATTTTTGTTGTTGTGGAGTTTGAGACAAAAATTTCCTTCTCTTGCCCGGCTGGTGTGGTTCAGTGGTTGAATCAGGAGGTCACACACAGTTCAATACCTGGGTAGGGCACATGCTCTGGTTGTGGGCTCCATCCCCAGTGGGGAGTATGCAGGAGGCAGCTGATAAATTATTTCCTCTCATCATTGATGTTTATCTCTCTCCCTCTCCCTGCATCTCTGAAATCAATAAAAATATATTAGCAGAGGACTAACTCTGCTTTTCCCCACTCCTCCCTGTCAGATATATTCTTTGCTCAATGAATATATCTCTGAAAAAGTGAGTGGTCTTGAATTTTAATACCAAATGTTTTTAATATCCACATTGTTAATGTGAGATTCAAGAATCTAAGCTTTAGAAAGTAAAGAATACTTTGGAAACATATTTAATCAACCTGTTTTATAAGTGGAGATTTTGTCTATTGTACTTTTTTATCGTGGGAAATGGAGATGCTATGATTCAGCAGAAATAAGAGGAGAATTTAGCACTAGCATGTGGCAGGTGTTTGCTATGGACTAGAATTCACAGCACTTAGTGACTCAAATCCTTTCACTAAGCTTCCTTTACGTCATTGACTGAAGATCAAGTTACAAAGGGATATAATTTCTATCTTATGTAATATCCTATATAATAAAAGTGTAATATGCTAAGTGTCTGACCCAGTGGTCGGCAAACTCATTAGTCAACAGAGCCAAATATCAACAGTACAACGATTGAAATTTCTTTTGAGCCAAATTTTTTAAACTTAAACTATGTAGGTAGGTACATTGTTATTAACTTAATTAGGGTACTCCTAAGGCTTAGGAAGAGGCACACTCAAGGGGCCAAAGAGCCGCATGTGGCTCGTGAGTCGCAGTTTGCTGACCATGGGTCTGACCAATCGACCAGTCACTATGATGTGCACTGACCACCAGGGGGGGAGACACTCCCACTGGTAGGTTAGCTTGCTGCTGGGGTCCAGCTGATCCAGACTGGGCCAGAGGTCCAGACATGCCCTGGAGCCCTCCTGCTGTCCCTCCCTGGCTGGCTGGCCCCCATCCACCCTGATCCAGACAGGTTTGATGCCCCAATCACCCCAATTGCTGGCCAGACCAAGCAACCCCATCCATGCACGAATTTGTGCACTGGGCCTCTAGTTTTATCATAAAACTCCTTCTTAAAAGCAATGTTCTTTACCTTCTAAAAAGGAAGTATCTATTTGCAATTGTGAAATCTTTGTATTGTGAAATCATGTGGTATTTATTTTTCACATTATCTTATCAGTGTCCTCATAAGACTGGGCCAAAAGTTATCATGAAACCCCTAGGAAACAGCATCTAATATCCTATATTTAAAATGAGGAAACTAGAGTTTAAACAGATAAAGCGCCTCCCTAGTCACCTCAGTTTTGTGAGTGTTATATTAGTTTGAACTTATCTTCTGATATCAGGTCTGGGCTTTTTCACTCAAACAAGTAACACTTTGGTGAGCTTTTTGCTTCTCTCTGAGACCCTTGTTCATTTTTCCCCACTCAGAAACCATTAGCTAGCTATTGGTTAACGAGGAGGGAAAGAGAAAAATATTGAACTCACAAGTTCCTTCTTGTTCCCTGATTTTTAGCGGTCTGGTAAGAAGAAATATTCATAAGTGCACGGCTTGCTTTACATTGATATCCCAAAGAGCTGTGAGTGAATTGAGAACTAGAGTAACTATTTTTTATCTGAATAAGGAAGTCAGCTTGAAAGGAATATGTCCTATGATAATTCCATAGTAAAGTAAAGGAGCCAAGTCTCTTGGGGTGGTCCTCATCACAGGGTTTCTTAGCAAAGAGACAGGAGACTTAGAGATAAAGCCCAACTCCATTCTTTATGAGGTTCATAAAGGTGGTCAGGTGTATGAAAACAGAGATAGGTAACATGTACTTTTGAGGTCTATTGAGATAATTCAATGTGATAATGTGCATAAAAGTCATAATAGAAATCAGTAAATTCAAGTCCCCTCCTCTTCTCAGTTCCTGGGAGATGAATGAATCTCTGGACACATTAGGTAGCACATATGTCTTCTTCTATCTGCCAATCTACTCATCTATCTTTCTATCCTATATAATAAAAGGCTAATATGCAAATTGACTGAACGGCAGAATAACCAGTCACTATCATGCTCACTGACCACCAGGGGGCAGATGCTGAATGCAGGAGCTGTCCCGTGGTGGTCAGTGCGCTCCCACAGGGAGAGCACCGCTCAGCCAGAAGCTGGACTCCCAGCCAGAAGCAAGCGCAGTGGCAGTGGCTAGACCTGCCTCTGAGGCAGCACTAAGGATGTCCAACTGATGGCTTAGGCCCGGGCCTAAGCTGTTAGTTGGACATCCCCCGAGACACCCGAACTGTGAGAGGGCACAGGCCAGGCTGAGGGACTCCCCCTCTGAGTGCACGAATTTCATGCACCTGGCCTCTAGTCTATCATAATTATTTATCTGTCTATCCTCAATTATCCATCTACCAATCATCCATTTGTCAATCTATCTATCATCTATCTACCTTGATGCAGAGTTCCACTACAAATAATATTTTATCTTCCCTTAGTCATTCTGCATGTTACCCAGGTATTTTCATCACAACCACCTTCTCCTAACAGACACTTATTTTGAGTATTTAGTTGGAAATACTTTATGGTTGATTTTGCAGTTGGCTGTTAGATCTATGTCATCTTTCCAAGATAAAGTTGTTTTCAAAAATGCAGTAATTCTCTATCCACTTTCACCTCTCATTCAACTCCACAGACTGTAAATAGCACCAGGATGGAACTCTACCCCACTCTGTGTTCTTCCTGCAAGTACAGAGTGAGATGAAGAGAAAAAGTGAGAATATTAATCTTAACTGTGGTGACTGAATCGATGAAGTGATGATTTCTTGTAAAACTTGTAAACAAATGCTCATTGCTGCTTCTTAAAGGTGTAAAGCTTGAAAATTTGAGAAAATATATGTTAACACTATTGTCAAGTACATTCCTTGAAACTAATTAAATGCACATTTCTATAACACATATTTTTTCAAACAAGCACACAAAAAAGAACAATGGACAGGACAGCTCCTCATACAACGAATTACCAACCCCCAAACACCAACAGCACCACACTTAAAAACAATGTTCCAGCCATTTGCTAGACTGGCCATGAACCCCAGAGAGAGCACGGGACTTCTCAGTTAGCTAATCACAGCAGAGACGGAATGCAATCTAGTTCCACTGACATTCAGACTGATTTCATCCTATCATGATAATTTTAATTTTGAACTTTCACAGCCTCGATAGTATTACAGTATTACCATTCACAATGGCTGCACGTTGACTCTTTCGACAGAGAAAGAAACTTCAGTACAAACACCTATACTCTCTTGCACTGGTCAGATTCTCAGATTGCCTAAAATGCTATCATTTTTTTCTTCTCATATTATTAATTTTTCTCACATCACAATGCTCATGCCCTCACTTTCTAAACTCTTCATTCTTACATTTTCATAAAGATTCATCCAACAGCAATTGAATGCACAACTCTTGAACTGTTCCTAAGCACACCAAGAAGGCATAATGTGAGTATAAAACAGACATTTTCTTACACATTTTGAAATATTGTTTTGGTGACTTCACTGTGAGGATGTGATGCCATGGATGAAGGTCATAAAACCAGTACTTACCTTATTAAAGTCTTTCTCCCACTGGTCTCAGCAACTCACTGCCACCTCCTCATGTGTTTAGCAGCTATTTTTATAGTTAAATGACTCCTCCTCTCTGAAAGGGGGAGCTTCCAGAGAGGGGAAAGCCACCCCCATCGTGTACAGACTCCATGGGTTCAGTGCCAAATTAGAAGACAAATGACAACTCAACCTCCTATCATGAAACAAATGGTTATATTCCTTTTAAAGGTCAGAAATAAAAGATTAAAAAAAATTTCAGATTGTCGAACTCTGTCTGCCAATCAGTGGGCATGGCCTTTCGAAGAAGCTTGCTGTGAGGTTTGCATGAATTGGATGCAAGGACTAAGGCAAATAATAAACCTCTTCTGTGAGCAGCAAAGGGAGCTGAGGTCGGTAAAGGGCAAGCTGACGGTGGAATACCTTTTCTGTTGGGTTTTGGATAAAATACAGGACACCTGATTAAATGTGAATTTCAGACAAGGGACACACTTATTCTAAAAAATTATTTATTGTTTATCTGAAATTCACATTAAACTGGGCATCCTGTATTTTCTCTGCTAAATCTGGCAACCTGGTTAGTACACCTTTTCCTCTATGCCACGCTCATATCAGGCTTGCTAGCCGCTGGGCCTTTGCACGAGCCATTTGTTCTGTTTGGAATACTCTGCTTTGAGCCACTACAGCATTATTGACCTTATATGTTTAATATCATTTTTCCCCAAACTCTGTGAAGTTTTGGAGGTAGGGCTTTTATCTTGTTTCCAGTCATGTCCTCATTGAGCTATTAGGCATGGTACCTGGCACATAATAGCTCAATAAATAACATAGATTTTTAAATTATTAAATGAAAAATTTCCAGCAAGTACAACCATAGAGAGAATGGTAGAAAGCAGAGAAAGCCCAACATGCCTATCCCCCTGCTTCGGAATTGCCAACAATGTTGTTGATCTGTACCCTGTTGTGGGGAGGTCATGGCGGTGGCCTCCTAAAAAGACAGACCCATGTCCAAATACCTGGAGCCTGTAAATGTGACCGTACTTAGAAAAAGGGTCTTTGCAGGTGTAATTAAGTGAGGGAACCTGAGATGACATCACCCTGGATTACCCAGGTGGGCCCCAAATCAAATGATGAGTGTCTGTACAACAGAAGAGAAGACACAGACACACAGAGGGTGCGTTGATGTGAAGATAGAGGCAGAGATTGGAGTGATGTGACCATGAGCCAAGGAAAGCAAAAAGCCACCAGAGGCTGAAGGAGACAGGAAAGGGTTCTCCCCTAAAGCTCTGGAGGAAGTGCAGCCCAGACAACAATTTGACATAATTTCTGGCCTTCAAGAATTTGAGAGGATATATTCTGTTGTTTTAAGCCACCCAGTTTTAGTAATTTGTTATAGCAACCACAAGAAACTAATATATGGGAACCTACTTTTCGCACAACCATGAAATTATTTTGAAGCAAATCCTTGACAGCCTATCACTTCCTCAATCAGAAATTAGATATTCTAATCTCTAAAAGGTAAGGATTCTTTTTAAGCACAATAATACTATTCTCTTATCACACTAAAAATTATAATCCCTTAATTTCATTAAATATTCAGCATTCCAATTTCATCCATTGTCTCATGAGGGTTTCTTTACAGGGGACTTATTTGCATCAGAATCCATGTAAGATCCCTATGTTGCACTTGAGTGATATGAATACCCTAGAAGCCCAGTGCACAAATTTGTGGGATTGGGCCAAAACTAGCTCTCCAACATTCCCTGAGGGGTCCTAGGTTGCCAGAGGGCATAGACAGGGCTAAGGGTCCCCACTGGTGCATGATTGGGCCGGGGAGGGACATGGGAGGTTGGCCAGCCAGGGAGTGACCACAGGAGGGCTTCAGGGCATGTCCAGCCCATCTCACTCTGTCCCAATAGCTGGACCCTAGCAGCAAGCTAACCTACCAGTCTGAGTGTCTGCCCCCTGGTGGTCAGTGCACATCATAGCGAGTGGTTGAGTGGCCTTAGCATATTATTAGCATACTAGAGGCCTGGTGCATGAAATTTGTGCACTGGGGGGGGGGGTTGTCCGTCAGCCCAACCTGCACCCTCTCCAATCTGGGACCCCTTGGGGGATGTCTGACTGCCGATTTAGGCCCGATCCCTGTGTGCCTAAACCGGCAGTCAGACATCCCTCTCACAATCTGGGGCTGTTCATTCCCAACCGCTCACCTGCCTGCCTTCCTGATTGCCCCTAACTGCTTCTGCCTGTCAGCCTGATCACTCCCTAACCACTCCCTGCCAGCCTGATCGATGCCTAACTGCTCCCTTGCTGGCCCAATTGCCCCCAACTGCCCTCCCCTGCTGGCCCAGTCACCCCCAACTGCCCTCCCCTGCCGGCCTGGTTGCCCCTAACTGCCCTCCCCTGCTGGCCTGGTTGCCCCTAACTGCCCTCCCCTGCTGGCCTGATCACCTACAACTGCCCTCCCCTTCCAGCCATCTTGTGGCTGTGGGCACCACCATCTTTGAGGGCATGGCAGGCAATTAGCATATTCCCTCCTTATTGGCTGTAGGCACTGCCATTTTTGAGGGTGGGCAGTCAATTAGCATATTCCCTCCTTATTGGCTGTGGGCACTGACACCTTTGATGGTGGGGCAGTCAATTAGCATATTCCCTCCTTATTAGCTGTGGGTGCTGACATCTTTGAGGGCAGGGCAGTCAATTAGCATATTCCCTCCTTATAAGCTGTGGGCACCACCATCTTTGGGACAGCATGAGGGTCAATTAGCATATCACTCTTTATTAGATAGGATTACACTTTGATTGGTTGAATGACCAACTGGACAATTAGCATATTAGGCTTTTATTATATAGGATTATGAAGACATGGGTGAATGAATACAGACGTCAGGCAGATGAGAGTGTGTGTGGAAACCTGAGGAATTCCCAAAGCCTATACATAAATCCTTAGGTCAATGATCGGCTAAATACCACGTGCGGGCGCGCATGTACAGTGTGATTGAAACTTCATGGCCCATGCTCAGAAGTCGGTATTTTGTGGAAGAGCCACACTCAAGGGGCCAAAGAGCCGCATGTGGCTTGCGAGCCGCAGTTTGCCGACCACTGCCTTAGGTCATCAAGCTGTGGGTGGAGTTGTGCAAGGTGTTATGACCATTTGTGATGAAGTGGTAGGGATGCCGCCTGGCCATGCCCGCACACCAGGACCTCACAGGAGAGTGGAGGAGGCACAGGGGCATTCAGCTTTGTTAGTAGTTTAGAGGGCTCTGTGGGAGGCACAGAGAAACAACTGAGGTGAGGTGTTAAGCATGGTCAGGTGGGAAGGAGCGGGTGAGGACGGATGGGAGGAGGAATTCCCACAGGCCTGGAACTCACTGAAGGATTTAAAGAAAGTGGTGTTACTCAAATGTGCATTTTAGGAAAACCATTTTGGTTGCAAGGAGACAGCAGATGAGGTGGAAGTGAAGCTACAGACAGGGAGCCCTGTGTGTCTGTCAGCTCCCTCCCCGCGCTATGGGGAAGCTCTTTGTGGGAAGAAGAACTCAATATGCCAAAGCCCAAAGCCCAGATTCTCTGGGAGGGTGTGCATTATGACCCACGAATGTGGCAAAAGTTAGAAATCACTCCTAATCCAGCCACTCTGGCCTAGTGACAGGCCAGAAAAAGAAAAAAAAAAGATTTTATATGCATTCACTAACTATAATTTATACATGTAATCTGTACCTTGGAAGTCCAGGTCTGAGCAACATTGAGTGATCTCAGAGAAAGCTCAGCCAAGGGCCCCACCGAGCATTAAGTAGCAGAGCGTTGATGTGCCAGGTAGTCATGGGCTGAAAGAACAACAGAGTCAACAGAGAGCAGAGCTTGGGTCTGTTCTTTTTGGTAAATCATTTCCCCACCCCCTAGGACACACTGTGTGTCTGTTGGCCCCCCGCTTCAAAGGACCCATGGAGCCGCCTCCATCAGCACCAGCATGAGGCTGGGAAAGCGACACCCAAGACAGGAAGATAAGTCCTTCAGTGATTTGTAGGCACGTGGAGATGCACTAAAAAGTCCATAATAGCCATATCACTGTTGGATTGCGTGAGAACCAAACTCATAACAAAAAACAAAACAAAACAAAACATTTTTATTACCAGAAGGAAAACAGCTCCTAAGTAAAAATAAAAAAAAATAAAAAATTCTTATGCCATTACCAAGAGGGGTAGCTATTTTCTTGTGAACAACTGAGAATGTCAGATATGAATTTTATACTTGACTCTTTGATGGACTCTGTGACGGACATGTGACAATTCCTGGAAAAGATGAGAGATGTCATAATCCACGTTTCCATTTTTTGTTTAATTTTGAATTCCAAGAGAAATGCAATAGAAGGAGATTGAAAATCTGGTTACATATTAGAACTTAATGAACAAGATTAAACTATAACTAAATCTGCTCATAGGAGATTTAATTATTTTGGAAAAGTTTATTATTCTCGCAACAGCCAGGATCTACACCTAGGTAGAGGCACTTCATTGTTGGACAACGTCAGAAGATTGGTCCTCCTTGTGCTGGGCGTCCATGCCTGCTTTATTTAAAACTTGAAAATCTTCCTGGCTTCTTCTAATGCTTTCGCATCTATGGGAGGCTTTCTCTGACTGCCAGGCTGCAGAAACTTCTTCACAGGAGGGAGGTTGCTGATCCTGGTTTTCAGAGCCTGCAATGCACAAAGCACAGTCTCAGATGGAGACACAATACCGGCCTGCCATTACACAGGCCAGGGAATCTGAGGACAGACCAACAGAATCCACTCCATCAGCACCAGCAGGGGGCTAGGAAACAGACACCCAGCAAGAACGGAAGATAAGGGGAAGGAAACACAGTTCAATAACACTTCCCCCAGAGACACGGTTAAGACTTGATTCAGTTCACAGCCTTCCGTGTCTTCCTCGCCACATGGAAATCCTGTGGATTCTCACTTTAGTGCAGACAAGGAAGACTAATGTGACTGTCAGAGCAACACAGGTAAAGGCTCCAAACTGGAGAAATGAATATGTGGGACAACTGGGCTGGAACTGAAGATAGAAAATATAGAAGGCCAACCATGTGGACAGTCAAAAGCAATCTTCCCTGTGAGAGAGAGGGAGACAGAAAGAGAAAAGGGACAGTCGGGAGGGAAGCACAGTGTTTGAGAGAAGGAGCAGGAGCTGAGGACAGAGACGCTGAGTCCTGGGTTCTTCTCATTGTGAAAGACAAACTATTCTCTTTGGGGTGGTGTCTGCCTCCAATTTCTTTGGCAGAACAAGATTCATTTCCTGCCTCAAACCAGGGCCTAAAGCAAATTTTGGAGACCTGGGGGCAGTGGAGCCTGGAAAATTATGTGATCATAACATGGCCAGTCCAGGAGCCCAGATATTAGATTCCAAGATGGGGGATGTGGACCTTCCCTCCCCAGGGCTGTGAAAGGGGTCACCTTCAGCAGCGGGAAGTTGGCCATTAGGCTGGGGTCAATCTCTTCAATATAGTAGATAAGTTCAACCAGGTGAATGTCAGCCTTGCTCAGCCTGTTGCCAACCAGGTAGTGTTGTCCGTGGCTCTTCAACACCTGGTGAATTGGAAAGAGCAGATTATGAACACAGGTGCACTCAGGCTGGGTCCCCCTACTCCTGCCCAGGTCTCTACAGCCTGGCTTCCCACCTGTGCTGCTTCACTGGGCATGTGAGGAGCATCAAACCACGTTCATTGCCCCTGACTCAGTGAAACAGAGAAGAGGGTCTCCGCTGTTCTCACCTCACTCCTCAGCTGATGCCCAGGCTACCATCTCTTTTTCCTCTTCCCATATCACTGGGCTCCCTCTGTGCATCTTGGTCTGGCCCAGGGCTAGCACTGGCTGTGTATCTGTTGGCCCCTTGCCCTACCCTTTGGAGCCCTGAACTTTAGCACATGACTCTCTCTCTCTCTCTCTCTCTCTCTCTCTCTCTCTCTCTCTCTTTCCTTCTCTCTGTCTCCTCTCTCACTTGGGCAAAGATCCATCTCTAGAACATTCTTCTTCAATCCCAAGCAGACTATATCAGAGCCTACATTTCTCCTCTACTCATTTCCTGATCTATCTCTTTGGAACCTCATGCAAACCTGGGTCAACTTGAACTCACCATCTCTCTGGCAATATGGGCTCTGTCTCCTAGGTTGCACTATGTTATGATCTGCTGCTGAAATGTCTATATGTGAACTGCAGTGATACCTGAAACACACTTTGTAATTTATCCAAAAACAATGTCTGATTGATAGAGAGAGGGACTGAGAGATAGAAACTCATGATAAAGCAAACATAATGAAAGAGTAATGTTTGTATCCCCATGGTGGGTGCATATGTGTTTAATTATTCTGAATGTATGACATTTTCATAATAAAAGTTTTGGGGAAATATATGATATTTATTAAAATACTAGAGGCCTGGTCCATGAAAATTCATGCACTGGAGGGAGGGGGGCGGGGGTCCCTCAGCCTGGCCTGCTCACTGTCTAGGAGTCCTCAGGGGTGGGACATGACCTGACCATCAGGGGAAGGTGACGCCCTCATCACACCTCTGCTGCTGCCACTGCCAGCAGTGCAAGCTTCAACCATTCCGGGTTACCTGAGCCTCGGGTGGCCCTGGGCGGCTGGGGGGCTGAGGGCGGGTCCAACCACGCTGTGCACCTGCCATGCACCTTCCCCAGCTTGGCTGATAGGACTGGGAGACTCTGGCGGGGCTGAGGGGACTGGGCACCGCCATCTTGTGGCTACGGGCACCACCATCTTTGTGATGATGTGATGGTCAATTTGCATATTCTGTCTTTATTAGATAGGATTCCAGCAATCATAAAGTATAAAGAGAATAAACACACATAGCACCACCAACTAAACATAATAACAAATTGGCAAATATACTTTCAGATCGTGTATGCATATAAAAGAATGGATAATTATTTGGTAAAGAATATGATAAGGTCAAAACCTATTTTGTGCCCTAGCTGGTTTGGCTTGGTGGATAGAGCATTGGCCTGCAGACTGAAGGGCCCCAGGTTTGATTCTGGTCAAGGGCACATGCCCGGGTTGCGGGCTCGATCCCCAGTGGGGGGCGTGCAGGAGGCAGCCATTCAATGATTCTCTCTCATCATTGATGTTTCTCTCTCTCTCTCCCTGTTCCTTCCTCTCTGAAATCAATAAAAGTATATTTTTTAAAAAACCCTATTTTGTAACATACATTTTTAACTGATGTTATCATGGAGCTCCTTGATTTCAAAGTATCAGTAACCGCAGTGCCTACTGACCTTGTCATTGAGTGAACGTCCCCTAAACTCTCAGCACCACAAGGCCCAGGAGGGTGTATTATTAGATTACTATTAAATTTTTCGCTCTTTGAATATGGACGATCACACAAGTAATGAATTACAATTTGTAGAATGAAAGAATGTTTCATAAGTGCTTTTTAATGCTTTATAAAGATGAGAGTGTTAGTGTTAAGCCTTTTTTATATGTAAGCTTCCTGTAGCCTTACAATCATTATTTTGGTTCATAATTTTTATTTAGTTTGATTTCAGGAAATTTGGATCTTGAAATCTTTTTTTACCTTCAAAGGGAAAATTTATGGTCTGCACTACATACAAAATCATGGAACTTTATTTCCTTAGTTTGCATAGCTTTCCTCTAAAGTCTTACAATATATTTTGTAGATTGTTTGTTCCTTAACATCTTTTCATCTGTCTCATCCTCTCCATCCCATTGCCCCCATCTCTGTTTAGATTCTTCTCATCCATCCCAGAAACACTGTTGGGCAATTGGTCTCATGTTTCCTATTCATGTTGCCAGCATATTTTCTGATAAGTTGCTTTCTTCTTGCTTCTCTTGGATGAAAAGCCCCTTCATGGTGTTCTGCCAAATCTACTGCAATCGCTAGTTTGACTCCCAGAGCCTTCCACAGCCCACACTCTAAATGTGGCCATAAAATGCCATCAAATAGAGAATCTAAATCAGGTCCTAGTAAATTGAACTTTTGGCTCAGCTGGTGTTGCTTAGTGGTTGAGCACTGACCTATGAAACAGGAAGTCATGGTTGGATTATGGTCAGGGCACATGTCCCGGTTGCAGGCTCAATTCCCTGTGTGGGTCGTGCAGAGGCAGTCAATCAATGATTTTTTCTCATCATTGATGTTTCTATCTCTCTCTCCCTCTCCCTTCCACTCTGAAAGCAGTAAAAATATATTTGTTAAAAAAAGAGAGAAATTTTGCTGACAGATTATAACTTGGGTATAACTGGCACATATACTCCCCACAGCTGATTTTGATAATTGGCTGGGAGAGTCAGGGGGCTCCATTAGAGTCAGGAGGACTCACTGGAAGTGAAGGTCAAAGACCAGGGCTGCCCAGACACCAGTTCTCTTTGTCCTCTAGTCTCAGTTCCCCAAACACTGAACAGCCCACTTACCTTTTCAAAGGCTGGGAAATAACGATTTGTTGTTCTCTCTCTGATCTGGGTCATCTTGGCATCTTTTTGATCAGGTGGGCATAGTGGCAAATGCAGGATCATTTCATTCAAATCTGCCATACCTTCTGAATACATATCAATCCTGAAAGATAACCAGTGCATATCCCAGGAGATATGTTTTTATTGTGCCTAACTGGGCTGCCTATAAGAGGTTTTTCTTTTTAAAAATGACCCAATTGTCAACTGTTATCTGCCTTATATGTTAAAGTTTAAAAATGTAAGATGATGGAGAAACAGGGGAGGGCAACTCCATTGGGTACATTTTTATATGCCAGTCATTCCAGCTGTGATATTCGCCAAATTTTAACATTTCATATCAAGGTGGATATCTACATTTAAAATTTCTGTTATGCCCATGACCAAATATACTGACAGAGAACATCAGTGAGGTGTCCAGAGTCACAGGCATGGAGAAATGGTGGAGTCATTGCAAGTACCCAGTGAGATGCTACCTAGGGTTTGCCCCCCTCCATCCCCACCCTACCATCCCCCAGCCCCTGAAAACCAAAATTGCTTTCTGTTTCTATGAAAAGAAATGTTCTCAACACTTCATCTGAATGACATCATACAACATGAGCCTTTGATGTCTGCTTTCTTTTATGCAACTTAATGTTCTCAAGGCTTATCCACTGTCATTCCTCTTCATGGCCAAATAATACTACATTCATGGATATACAAAACTTTGCTCATCCATTCATCAGTTGATGAACACTTTTGTCGTTTCCCCTTTTTGAATATTATGGACAATGTTATTATGAAGATTTTTGTACAAGTTTGAATGTATTTTTTATTCTTCTGGGTACATGCATGCTTAGTAGTGGAGGTGCTGACATGGTAAATCTATGTTTAACGCTTTGGGTAACTGTCAGATAGTTCCTTACAAGATTTTAGTTTCAACCATGTGGTCCCATCACAACAGGGAGGAGACCCCTCCCCAGATGTAGTTGTATTGAATACATCTGGCTGCTTTAGTACTTACATTAAAATGCTCCAGATAACCATAGCATCTTGGGCACCAACCTTTGTCAAGTGGCCAGGCCACACAACTGGCTGATAAATTGGGTTCCTGGTAACTATTCCTTTAATTTATGGAACTTGAAGATTAGCTCCTCCCTCAGCCTCTTCTTTAATTAGACTGAACACCAGGAGTCATGACTCCACCATCCTCCTGGCTTCATAGTTCACCAGTGTTTGGAAACCTCTGTCACTGCCTGTGCTACAGCCATGGACTGAATCTTCTTCTCTAAGAAGTGGAATTCCTCCTCCTCATGCTCCCTGCTGGCCTGGACCTCAGCCTTTACCTCCAAGACCCATGCTGCTGCTGGTCATGATCCCCCGGCACAATCCAGCTCATTCAAGGAAGAATCTAAATTGTTATTAATTGTTGATGAAAAACAGAAAAAATACCTACAGTGCTCTCTCCTTTATGTCTTTCCCATAGAGGTTGTATTTGGCGGCAATGTAGTTGAGAATGGCTCTGGTCTGTGCCAGCTTCATCCCGTCAATTTCCACCATGGGCACTTGCTGGAACATCAAAGACCCATCTTTTGAAAAAAGAAAAGAAAAAGTAGAGTGAAATGCCTTCACACCCATAGAATGAAAAGATGTTTGTTGAAATGACTAAAGATATGAATGGAAGCAAAAAATTATGGCCTGGTAACATTTTAATAGAAATAGTATTGAGTTTCCACTTCCTGTAACCTTTTTCTTCACAATCTGCCTTTTATTTTTTTAACTTATTATTTCACTTATATTTTACACGTCCCATCCAGATACATAGTAGGTGCCTGTGTTTTTTAGTTGACTTATCTTCATGGATAATTTAGGAAGAAGTTGGAGGGAGGCTGCCAAGGGCCACCAGCCAGATGCCATTTCAAATGGGGAGTTCCCGAAGTAAGTCTTGTGTGGTTCGTGGCATTAAGGCAAATTCTAAATGAGATTTCTATGTAGCTGCTCTGTGTGCTCTTCAAACTCCAGCACTGGTCAGTGAGTGCAGGCAGGCCCTGCTTTCCAGACTCCAGTGCTGCTGCCTCTTTCTCTTTATCTTCCTGTTCATACTGTCAAGTGGCCTTCCAACTAATTCAATACCAACTTGTTATCTGAGTCTGTAACACTACTGGGATATTACCTTGTCAAACCTGCCCGAGTCTTGTCAAAACTGCCAGATCAAAGGCAACTGCTGGGCTTATTTCTACTCTCTTCACCCTGATTCATGTGTTTGAGTGTTGGTGGATAGATGGGGTCCTGAGCAGACACACCTTCACTCATGGTGGGTGCAGAAAGGCAGGAGAAGCAAAGAGGGGGCATTCCAGTTCACAGGGGATGGTTGCTTGGCAAATACTCTGAGAGTTCAAGCCCTTCGTATCCTAAGTGAGTGATAAGACCTGCTCAAGGACCCCCATCCTTACACTTCAACCACTTTTCTTCCTCTCCATCCCCGCCCCACCCCTCACCCCTGCCAGCTCCCACCATACACACAAATAGGCATTGCTTGTTGTTCAAACCTCACTATTGACTTTATAGATACCTTCATCACAGCAATTTAGATACATAGTCTTACCATTTCTTAACTTTTCCAAGTCTTCTGGACTTGCCAAAAATTGCTCTTCAAACTGGAAAGCAGAAACAGTAAAGGAGTTCTTGTTATTCATTCCACAGCATTATAGAACTTAAAAAAAAAACAACTTCATTGTTGTGAGTATTACAGATACTCTCCCTTTTCCCCCCCTCCATTGACCCCCGCTACCCAGTTCCCGCTCCATCCCAAGCCTTCACCACCTATTGTCATTGTTCATAGGTAATGCATATATGCATATAAGATCTTTGTGGGGGTTTTTAAAGATCTTTGGTTAATGTTTCCCCTCCCTCCCCCCTTACCTCTGAGATTTGTCAGTCTATTCCCTGTTTCCAAGCCTCTGGTTTTATTTTATTCATGATTTATTTTGCTCATTAGATTCCTTGTTTATTTTCATTTTTAGATACAATTGTTGATACATTTGTATTTATTGCCTTCTTCTTCTTCTTCTTCTTCTTCTTCTTCTTCTTCTTCTTCTTCTTCTCCTTCTTCTTCCTCTTCCTCCTCCCCCTCCTCCTCCTGTTCCTCCTCCTCCCCATCTTAAAGAATACCCTTCAATATTTCATGTAATGCTATGAAACTCTGACCTTCAATTCTAAATGATAGTTTTGCTGAGTAGAGTAATCTTGGTTGTAAGTTCTTGCTTTCATTACTTTGAATATTTCTTGCCATTCCCTTCTGGCCTGCAAAGTTTCTGTTGAGAAAGCAGCTGACAGTCATATGGGCGCTCATTTTTAGGTATCTAACTGCTTTTCTCATGCTGCTTTGAAAATTCTCTCTTTATCTTTAGCCCTTGGCATTTTAATTATGATGTATCTTGGTGTGGGCCTGTTTGGGACTCTCTGCACTTCCTGGACTTGTAAGTCTATTTCTTTCACCAGATAGTGGGAAGTTTTCTTTCATTATTTCTTCAGATAGGTTTTTAATATCTTGCTCTCTCTCTTCTTCTGGCACCCCCATAATATAAATGTTGGTATGCTTGAAGTTGTCCCAGTGGCTCCTAAACTATCTTCATATTTATTATTATTACTAGGGGCCCGGTGCACGAAATTCGTGCACTGGGTGTGTGTGTGGGGGGGGGGGGGGGAGTGTCCCTCAGCCCAGACTGCCCCCTCTCACATACTGGGAGCCCTCAGGCGTTGACCCCCATCACCTTCCAATCGCAGGATCAGCCCCTTGCCCAGCCTGACGCCTGGGCCAGAGGCGTCAGGTCTGGGCAGGGGACCCTCATTTCCCCCCATCACTGGTTCTGCCCCCAGCCCAGGCCTGATGCCTCTGGCCCAGGCGTCAGGCCTGGGCAGGGGACCCCCAGAACCCTCCGATTGCTGGCTCTGCCCCTTGCCCAGGCCTGACGCCTCCGCCAGAGGTGTCAGGCTTGGACAGGGGACCCCCATCTCCCCCAGATCACTGGCTCTGGCCCCGCCCAGGCCTGATGCCTTGGCCAGAGGAGTTGACCCTCATCACCCTCCAATCACCAATCACCGGATCGGCCCCTTGACCAGGCCTGAGGCCTCCGGCAGAGGTGTCAGGCCTGGGCAGGGGACCCCCAGCTCCCCGCAGTTGCAGGCTCCACCCCTGCCCAGGCCTAACGCCTCTGGCTGAGGCGTCCGGCCCGGGCAGCGGGGACCCACAGCTGCAGCGGCCCCGCGATCGTGGGCTTCGCTTTAGGCCCAGGCAAGGGACCCCTAGCTCCCGGGACTGCCAGCTTCGACCGTGCCCAGCTCCCATCGCTGGCTCCACCCCTACTTCCTGCTATCACTGGCCAGGGCGTAAAAGGCACCTGATTCTCTGATCATGGCTGGGGGGCAGGGCAAAGGCGGCCCCAGGGCCGCCTTTGCCCTGCCCCCCAGCTCTTAGCTCCCCCCTGGGTTTCTGATCACTGTCAGTGGCAGGGGGCTTCTTCCTGCTTTCCCTTTAGCCTCCCTGCATTGTGCCTACATATGCAAATTAACCGCCATCTTGTTGGCAATCTTAGTTGGCAGTTAATTTGCATATAGCCCTGATTAGCCAATGAAAAGGGTAGCTCGTATGCCAATTGCCATTTTTCTCTTTTATTAGTGTTGATTATTATTATTATTTTTTTTTTTTCTCTTCTAATTGAGTGTTTTGTTGCTTCCTCATATTCCAAATTGTTGATTTGATTCTTGGAATCCCCTGCTCTACTATTGACTCCCTGTAAATTATTCTTTATTTCAGTTAGTGTATGCTTAATTTTTGACTGGTCCTTATTCAGGTAGTTGATGTTCTCACTAATTTCCTTGAAATTCTCATTAAGATCCTTGAAAGTGCCAAAACCGGTTTGGCTCAGTGGATAGAGCATCGGCCTGCGGACTGAAAGGTCCCAGGTTCGATTCCGGTCAAGAGCATGTACCTGGGTTGTGGGCACATCCCCAGTAGGAGATGTGCAGAAGGCAGCTGATTGGTGTTTCTCTCTCATTGATGTTTCTGACTCTCTGTCTCTCTCCCTTCCTCTCTGTAAAAAATCAATAAAATATATTAAAAAAAAAAAAAGATCCTTGAAAGTCTCACCAAGTCCCTTGAAGCCCTCATTAAGATACTTGAGCAATCTCATAACCATTGTTTTGAACTCTATATCTAGAAGTTTGCTTTCTTCCATTTAATTTGTTTTTTTCTGGAGATTTCTTCTGGTCTTTCATTTATGACATGAACTCTTTCCATTCAGAATTTTCTCTTTTGAAAAGTCTGACACACACTAAGGTAGAATTCCCAATTAAAGAAAGGACCCCCCAAATTAGTTTTTAAATTTTAACCAAAAAACAACAACAAATTTAGTTTTTTATATGATTCCTGGATGTGAATATCACCTCTTTCATGTACTGTTTTCTTGAACTTGAGCAATTACTGACTCTTTCCTGTGTCTATATTCTCATTTATAAAATGTGTATAGATATGCTACCTGTGCTATAGGTTGATGGAAATAAATTCATTTAGCTATGCAAAGGCCTTTGAACAGTACCAGGTGCACAGTAGGTGCTCAATAAGTACAAGTTGTCATTAGGTTTTAAAGATGACTGCTTTTCATATTAACCATCCTCTCCCTTTATTTTTTAAATTTAAAGCAATCTAACCTTGGTGAAATACACTCTGTTGTTGACCTACATTCCTTGCCCCACACCCTCTTCAGTCAAGCTGGGATAGAGGAGAGGAAGCCTGGGATGCTCTCAGAATCACCTGCTGCTCACCTCCTGTGCTGAACCCCAAAGCTGAAGTCTGAACTACAGCAAAAACATTGGGCTACTTGTATCCTATATAATAAAGAGGTAATATGCAAATTAATCCTCATGCCCTCACAAGATGGCTGCTTACAACCAGGCTGGCAGGGGGGTTAGTGAGGGATGACCAAATGACTGAACAAGCAGGCTGTGTGGGGCGACCAGGCCAGCAGGGGGTGGCAGTTGGGGGTTACCTGGCTGGCAGCAGGGAACAGTCAGGGGCAACCAGGCCGGCACGCAGAGGCAGTGAGGATCCATCAGGCCAGCAAGGGTAGGGGCAGTTAGGGGTGACCAGGCAGGCAGACAGGTGAGCAATTAGGAGCCAGTGGTCCAGGATTGTGAGAGGGATGTCCGACTGCCAGTTCAGGCCCGATCCTGGGGAATCAGGCCTGAACCGGCAGTCGGACATCCCCTGAGGCATCCTGGATTGGAAAGGGTTCAGGCTGGGCTGAGGGGACCCCCCCTCCCGTGCACGAATTTTGTGCACCAGGCCTCTAGTATATATATATTTAAAAAAAGCTGGGTGGCACTATTTGCATTTCTGAGCACTTTTTTAGTTATGAAATAGAGAAAGGACCAAGCTAAACTCCTATGCATTCACGAAACAATCAAGAAAGTGTAAACCAAGGCTCAAGTACACATTATTACAGAGAGATAACACTAGAAGTGAGCACTGGAAGGGAAGCTCCTGTCACCCAACGCTATCTCACCTGAAACCGTCTTTTTTGCTCTTACCTGAAGAACCAGATCCCTGAATTAATCCATGACTCCCTACTCAGGAATACCTGGGTTCCATAGAGATGCTGGGGCCCTCTGATCTGGACTGATAGGTGTGTTTCTCATTGACCCCCTCTAGGTGGTGGAGCTCAACACAGTGCCACAGAAATGACAGTTTTCCACAGGGAATCTGGTATTTTGACACTGTACGTGCTTGGCTGTGCTCCTAGACCCTCCCATTCTTCTTTTAATCACCTGTTTACTTGTCTGCATCCTGACTGGACTATAAGCTTCCTGAGGGCAGGGACCTTGTCTGTCCTGTTCATCTGTATCCCCAGAACCTAGCACAGAAGCTGGTACTGAAAGGTGCTCAACAAAATTGTTGCTGAGTGGGTGCATTAAATCTTTTAACACACATTTTCTTACAGTCTGCTTCTCCCCATATTTCTGGTTTAGGCTTTAACTTAAATTACATTTATTTTCTAATAGTATTTTATTTTTATCTCTTTATTATGGAAATTTCTAGCATGCATAAAAATAAACAGAAAGTTATCCTCCTGTACCCATCACCCAGCTTCAATAATTACTGACTCAATCCAACCCTATGTCGTGTTTATGCGCACACACTCTCCCGCTCTTGTAATAATTTGAAGCCAATTCTAGACATCATATATTTCACTTTTAAATACTTCAATCTGTTCCTCTAAAACATAAGAATTATTTTTAAAATAACCACAATACATGATCACACTTAAAACATCAACAATGATTCTTTTTTTTTCTTTTTATTGCTTAAAGTATTACAAAGGGTATTACCTATGTCAACAATGATTCTTTAATATCATCCAATATTCAATCAATGTTCATGTTTTTAATGTTGCATAAATGTTACAAATGATATATTACAGTGTGTTTAAATTCAAATCCAAATAAGGCCCACACATTGTGATTAGTTTCTTAAAGTTATTTTAATTGTTTATGTTCCTTAATGAGAAGAAGTTGTTGTTGTTAATCCACACCCAAGGATATTTTTTCCATTAGTTTTTTTTTCTTTATAGAGAGAGTGGAAGGGAGGGAGGAGTGAGACAGAGAGAGAGAGAGAGAGACAGAGATAGAGACAGAGATAGATGGATAGATAGATAGATAGATAGATAGATAGATAGATAGATAGAAAGAGAAACATTCATGTGAGAGAGACATATCGATTGGTTGCCTCCCTCACCCTCACTGACCGGGGTAGGGATAGAACTGGCAACCCAGGTATGTGCCCTTGACCAGGAATCCAAACAGTGATCTTTCAATTTGAGGGCCATTGCTCTAACCATGAGCAACTGGCCAGGGTGAGAGGAAATTTTAATAATACATTAGGTTGAATCTGTTCATCTCTTAATAACTGGCAGTTTTTGTTTTAATGCAAAACTTATCAGAAGCTAATAAAAAGCTTATAGCTTACTGAGAAAGTGTGGCAGGACAGTAAGCAGCTAGGAAAATTCCTGGGAAAGTGAAATAGGGAAACTGAGATAAGAACATTAAACCAGGCCAAACAATTTGAACAACTATGGACAGCTAGTGAAACTCAAGACCTTATCTTCCCTAACCAAGGACACTTGGGAGCAAATGGTTAATACTTCTCCCTAACCAGAGAATATGTAGCTTAAATCACCTGGTCGGGAGATAGAACACAGAGACCCAATTAATGCCATTTGTGCCAGCCAAACCCAAGGACAGATGAAGTCATGGGGACAAATAACAAAAACCCCATTAGAACCAGACAGACCCAAGAAAAAGTAAAATAGTAGAGCAGACCAAAGAATAATCCCGAAGTCCCTATACACTTACTTGGATGCATCAACATATTAAAAACACAACTGGAAAGCTGATGAATATTCTATGAAGCCCTCCCCTAAGATTCTCCTCCACAGGAAAAAAAAAAAATAGATAAGAAGCCCTCAGGACAAAGACAAGTGCAGGCTCATTCTAGAGCACACCCATGCACCTTCTTGGGCATGAACTTTTTACTTCCTCTGAAACTCTAAGGGTCTCCATGAGACTTGCAACTAGGAGAGCAGCAGGCTCACCGCCTCATCCTGTCTCCAAGGCCCCCTTCCTCTGACTTCCCAGTGAGCTAAAACCATCCCCACCTTGGCTCACTTCTATCACTGTGACCTTTACTTCCAAGTGAGCTAACAGCAGCCCTGCCTTGGCTCACTTCTTTCCTCTAACGTTTCTCAGGAGCCAAAGCAGAGCACTGCCTAGCCCTAGCCTCTCTCCTGTTGCTTCTTCTACCCTAAGTCCTTCCTTTGCTTCACTGCCCCATCTTTTAAAAGGTTAAATGAATAAGCAAACAAATTTACAGTACTCTCAAAATCACCTGAACTCCTGTTGTGAAACCTTTCCTACACCAAGGCAAGAACCCACACACTACACTGTGGCCTGAGGCAGACCCTCTCCGGGCCAGTCCGTGTCCAGTAACAAAAGTACTTCAATATAGTCAATTTTAGATCCAACTTAAGGTGACAGAACTCAGAACCCACCTCAACTCCAGCTGCAGCCAGGAGCCACCGGATGGACTCCATTCTGCCTCGTGCATTGAAGTAGTGAAGCTTGGGCTTCCCAGCCATGACGCAGTCTCCTGAATTCTCTAAACATGAATGAATGAATGAATGAATGAATGAATGAATGAAACACAAACATTCACTTTATGATGTGTGGTAGAAGAACACCAACAATGCTGAGGGAGTATCTGCCCTATTCGTGGCAGAGTTGAAAGAGTCCCTGGAACGTCTTTCTTGGTCTGATTTCTCACCCATCAGTAGCCAGCCCTGGGAAATTGCTCCAAACCATTGTCATGTCTCTAGTGGGTAATATCTGATTGACTTGGCAGGCAATAGGAGGAAAGTGTGTGGTAAAGATGTATTTGTGGGTGTTATAGGGAGGGGAAGGATTAGAAAAGTAATGACTATTGAAAATCTCCTAATGATTCTGGCCCATTGGACACATTATATCTTTAATCCTCTTAACAGCCCTATGAATTAGTTATTATACCCATTATTCAGTACATGAAACCAAGGCACAGAGGTTAAATGACACATTCACAATCATACTCCAGCTAGTGATGGTGAAAGGCGCACCGCCCGCCTCTCCGGGCAGTGCGGGAGGAGGGGTCTGGCCGCTGGTCTCTGGGATCCCTCCGCGCCCGCCGTGGGGCCTGGGCTCCCCGGAGCAGGTCGAGTGTCCGGACCTGCTGCGTGGTGGCCGGCGGCAGGCCGGGGGGGTGGGGCCGGGCGCAGCCGACCACGGGGGAGGTCGTGGAAGCGGAAGGCCCCACCGCCTGGCTCTTTCCTCCCTTCCCCCGTGGTCGGCTCCCTGCTTGCCCGAGCTGGGGTCGGGGGTCCATGTGGCCCTCGGGGCCCGGTCAGGGGAGCCGGGGCCTGCGCTGGCGGCCTCGGGCATGGCTCCCCGGCCCACAGTGGGAGCCTGGCGCGGGCTGCTGCCTGCCCGCTGCCCCCCGGACCAGGCCCACGCGTGCCGCGTGGACCCCCGGCCCCAGTGCAACGGGCGGCGGCAGCGGAGTGGGGCGCGTTCCCTAGCTCGGGGAGGCCGCCGTGCGGGCCTACTCTGGGTGGATGCCGCTCCTCCAGAGCTGGGCCGCTCCACCGGCCGCACCCCGTTTGCTGGGCCTGTGCCGCCCAGATGCTCCGGAGTCCCGGTCCGCCCGCAGGCCGGCTGCAGGTGCTGTGCGGGAGGGCCATCCTGCCTTGTGGCGAGTTCAAGCGGGAGCGGGGCAAGGACTGTGCCCTCCATCTTGCCTTGGGTCCTCCATCTTGGGACAGAGCCATGTGCGCCCTCCATCTTGCCTTGGGTCTTCCATTTTGGGACGGTGCCATGTGCTTCCTCACGGGAAGAAGCCGCTGCTAGCCACACCCAGGATTTCTCTGGACTAACCAATAATAATCAAGGGAAGTGCACTCCATCACTATGACCACATCCTGTACCGACTCGTGCCTGGCCAATCGGCGGGGCCCACAGTCCCCTCTCCTGCCCTCACTCCACCCCCCTTTAAAACCCCCTGTCCCATCAGGCCTCTCTCCCTCTCGGCCACTGGAGCTTACTGTTGCATCGGTGAGTGTGGCAGGGGAGCCAAACCTAGGTTTGAAATAAATGACTCTTTGCTTTTGCATCGGACTGACTGGCTCCCTGGGGGTCTTGGGAACTTTGAAATCTGGGCACAACAATGGAAATTGAAATCTAAAAAGGAACTAAAAAAGGGCAGGGCCAGAAACCACCCAGGTGTGGGCCCTGGGAGCCTGTGAGGTAGCTTGAAACCAGAGGACTTCATTGACAGGGAGAGGGAGGGAGCAGAGTCAGTCCCCAGCACCTTGGAGTTTATGCTGCATTTGTTCAAAAGCTGAAATTATGGCAGAGACTCACTTAATTGTAGCTCTAAAGACCCTAATTCTTTCCACAAACACAGGGTGCTAATTCCTTACCTTTTCTGGAATTCTACATTTTACCTATACCTGGTGTGTTTTATAAGCTAGAAAATTAATATTACTGCATTAACTTGACAGTCTATGGAATGGAACAAACATTTGTTCAACACCTATCATACAGTGCACATTCTCTCACCTATTTATCTTCATTTAATCCTATAAAAATCACCTGAGATGGATTCTGTAATTACTCTCCTTTTACAGTAGGAGATACTGAGGCTTCCAGAGTTAAGTGGTATCCACCAACTTAAAAAATGAAATAAAAAAATAGAAAATACCAGAGTGCATTCTATTAACAGCAGATAAGCATTGTTTCATGAAGTTTAGTTTCAGTTACGTTTGTTGTTTGTGTAGATGTGTGCATGTCTGCACACTTGCTTGGTTATTATAAGAGGAGGAGATAGTTTGGTTGTGTCTGGTCTTTCCCAGGCTGCATAGCAACTGGACATAGCCAGGAACCTGAGAATGAAACTCAATGGCTCCAACAAGGGACACAACTAGGTCTATCATTGTGTGAATGGAAACACACAGGATCCATTAAAGGCATGAATCGTAGACCTGGCTGGCTTGGCTCAGTGGATAGAGTGTCAGCCTGTGGACTGAAGGGTCCCAGGTTCGATTCCGGCCAAGGGCACATGCCTGGGTTGTGGGCTTGGTCCCCAGTGGGGGGCATGCAGGAGGCAGCCGATCAATGATTCTCTCTCATCATTGATGTTTCTATCTCTCTCTCCTTCTCCCTTCATCTCTGAAACCAATAAAGAAATACATTAAAAAAAAAATAGCGAAAACCAAGATGGCGGCATAGGTAAACATCTGAAATTGCTGCCTTGCACAACCACTTCAAAAATACAACTAAAAGACAAAACAGACATCATCCAGAACCACAGGAAGGCTGGCTGAATGGAAATTCTACAAAAATAAAAATAAAATAAAAACATGAATCGCAAAGCCAGGACTTAGGGAGAAACAGTTGCATTTTGTTTGTAAATCCCAAGTGCTGTTTAGAAAACATTAATTCTCCTGAAAAATTTTGTTGTGGAGTTTGAGACAAAAGACACACTTCTCTTTACCCAATGGATATATCTCTGAAAAAGTGAGTGGACTTGAATTTTAATACCAAAATGTTTTTAATATACACATTGTGGATATGAGATTCATGAATCTAAGCTTTAGAAAGTAAAGACTATTGTGGAAACATATTTAATCAACCTGTTTTGGGTTTTTTGTTTGTTAGTTTTTAAAATATTTTTTTATTGATCTCAGAGAGCAAGGGAGAGGAGAGAGAGGTAGAAACATCAATGATGAGCGAGAATACTTGATTGGCGGCCTCCTGCAAGCCGTACACTGGAGATTGAGCCCGCAACCTCCTAGTTCAAACCGTGACCTCCTAGTTCTTAGGTTGACGCTCCACCACTGAGCCATGCTGGCTGGGCAATCAACCTGTTTTATAAGTGGAGGTTTTGTCTATTGTACTTTCTTATCGTGGGAAATGGAGATGCAATGATTCAGCAGAAGGAAGAGGAGAATTTAGCATTAGCATGTGGCAGGTGTTTGCTATGGACTAGAATTCGCAGAGCTTAGTGACTCAAATCCTCTCACTAAGCTCCCTCCTCCATTGATTGAGGATCAAGTTACAAAGAGAAATAATTTCTATCTTATGTAATGTTTTATCATACAGCTCCTCCTTAAAAGCAACTTTCTTCCCCTCCCAAATAGGAGGTACCCAATGTCCTGATATGACTGGGCCAAAAGTTATCATGAAAGTTTGCCTGGTCAGCAGAAAATGAGAACCCCAGATAGTCAACGACTTGCTATAGGTCGCACACCTTTGTTCCTGATTCTCAGTACAGTGGGGCCTTGACTTACGAGTGTCCCGACTAATGAGTTTTTTGAGATACCAGCTGTCTCTCAGCTGATTTTTTGCATTGAGCTGATAGAGTAATTTGAGTTAATGAGCTCCTTAATGAGCTCAGTCTCCGAACAAATTAAACTCGTAAGTCAAGGCCCCACTGTATCTACTTACTGTGTCTACCCTCTACAACGACCCTAGGAAACAGCTTCTAATATCCTATTTTAAAGACAAGGAAACTGAAGTTTAAACAGATAAAGCACCACCTCTACTCTCCTATGTTTTGTTAGGCTAGTTTGAACTCATCTTCTGATTTCATAACACTTTGGCAGGCTTTGTGCTTCTCTCCTGAGACCTTTGTTCATTTTTCCCATTCAGAACCCATTAGTCAGCTAATGGTTAAAGAGGAGGGAAAGAGAAAAATATTGAACTCACAAGGTCCTTTTTGTTCCCTGATTTTTAGTGGTTTGACAAGAAGAAATATTAATATGTGCATGCCTTGCTTTGCATTGATATCCTAAAAAACTATGAGTGAATATAGCATCACTATATTTCACCTGAATAAGGAAGTCAGCTTATATTCCTTGAAAGGAATATATCCTATGATAATTCCGTAGTAAAGGAGCTAAGTCTCTCAGGGTGGTTCTCATCACAGAGTTTTTTGTTGTTTTTTAACAAAATCAAATCCAAATGATTTACTATCACAAGAAATGCAAAAGGACTAAATCTATCAGTTACTAACTTATAAAACTGGACTAAAACCAAAATTAATTATATGCTGCTTTAAGGCACAGAAGGACTGAAGCTGGTGTCAGCCCTCTGGGAGCCATGTGTGTGGTAGACACAGTTACCAGACCAGCTCCTTGCCCTCAGGGTCAGAGTCAGCTGAGAAAGACAAGAATCAGGACTGGTCCCTGCTCTCGTTGGTCACAGTCTGGTGGGCAGACATGAGAACCTGAGTAGGTCACACCCCTCATTTGTCACACCCTGCTAAGGTTAAACACTGGAACCAAGCCTGCTCCATGCCCTCAGGGGTCACAGACTGCTGGGGGACAACAGACATCAGGTTGGGTCCCATTGCTGGAGTCAGTGTCTTGTGTCAATTAGGGGAGAGCTAGTCCCTTGCTGTAGTCCTAGAAATCAGCAGCGCTGTCCCAGCGACCCTCCTACAGGTCCCGGCTTTATTGAGGCTGGTTTGCAGGCTCCAAGACAGCCCTCATGGCATTTCTTAGCACAGAGATGGTTAGAGACAAAGCCCAACTCCTTTCCTTGTAAGGTTCATAAAGTGGTCAGGTTGTTTAATATTTGCACCCCAATTCTCTCTTCTAAAAATAGAGATAGGTAATATGTACTTTTGAGGGCTATTGAGAAAATTAAATGTGAAAATGTACATAAAAGTCATTAATAGGAATTAATAAATGGAGGTCCCCTCCTGTTCCCAGTTCCGGGGAGATGGGTGAGTCTTTGGACACATTGGTTAGCACATGTGTCTTCTTTTATCTGTCTATCTATCTATCTATCTATCTATCTATCTATTCTATTCTATTCTATCTATCTATCATCTATCATCATCATCATCATCTATCTGTCCATACTCCATCATCTGTCTATTGTCTACATCTGCCAATCATCTATTTGTCAATCTATTTATCTAGCTAGCTAGCTATCTCTTGACTCAGAGTTCCAGAACAAATAATATTTTATTCACCCATAGTCATTCTGCATGTTATCCAGCTTTTTTCATTAACCACGTTCTCCTAAAAGACACTTATTTTGTCTATTTAGTTGGAAATACTTTATGGTTGATTTTGCAGTTGGCTGTTAAATCTATGTCATCTTTCCAAGATAAAGTTGTTTTCAAAAATGCAGTAATTCTCTATCCACTTTCACCTCTCATTCAACTCCACAGACTGTAAATAGCACCAGGATGGAACTCTACCCTACTCTGTGTTCTTCCTGCAAGTACAGAGTGAGATGAAGAGAAAAAGTGAGAATATTAATCTTAACTGTGGTGACTGAATCGATGAAGTGATGATTTCTTGTAAAACTTGTAAACAAATGCTCATTGCTGCTTCTTAAAGGTGTAAAGCTTGAAAATTTGAGAAAATATATGTTAACACTATTGTCAAGTACATTCCTTGAAACTAATTAAATGCACATTTCTTTAATATGTTTCAACAAACAAGCAAAAAAAAAAATAGAACAATGAACAGGACACCTCCTCACAAACGTATTACCCAGCCCAACACGCTAACAGCACTACACTTGGGAACCCTGTTCCAGCCATTTGCTAGACTAGCCATGAACCCCAGAGAGCGCACGGGACTTCTCAGTTAGCTAATCACAGCAGAGACTGAGTGCAATCTAGTTCCACTGACATTCAGACTGATTTCATCCTATCATAATAAATTTAATTTTGAACTTTCACAGCCTCGATAGTATTACAGTATTACCATTCACAATGGCTGCACGTTGACTCTTTCAATAGAGAAAGTAACTTTAGTACAAACACCTATACTCTCTTGCACTGGTCAGATTCTCAGATTGCCTAAAATGCTATCATTTTTTTCTTCTCATGTTATTACTTTTTCTCACACCACAATGCTCATGCTCTCGCTTTCTAAATTCTTCTATTTCACATTTTCATAAAGATGCATTCAACAGTAATAGAATGCACAACTCTTGAACTGTTCCTAAGCACACCAAGAAGGCACAATGTGAGTATAAAACACACATTTTCTTTTTTTTTCTTTTTTTTTAAAATTAAATCTTTATTGTTCAGATTATTACAGTTGTTCCTCTTTTTCCCCCCATAGCTCCCCTCCACCCATTTCCCACCCCACCCTCTGCCCTCACCTCCCCCCACTGTCCTCATCCATAGGTGCACGATTTTTGTTCAGTCTCTTCCTGCATCCCCCACACCCCTATCCCCCCCAAGAATAGTCAGTCCACTCCCTTTCTATGCCCCTGATTCTATTATAATCACCAGTTTATTCTGTTCATCAGATTTTTTATTCACTTGATTTTTATTTATTTTTTATTTTTTTATTTATTTTATTTTTTTATTGCTTAAAGTATTACAAAGGGTATTACATATGTGTCCATTTTTCCCCCCCACCCTAGACAGTCCCCTAGCCTCCCTTATCCCCCAGTTACTCCAATAGAACCGCCCTAATCCCAACAAATTCCAGCAACAGCTCCCTGGAGATTAATGCAAACTAGAAACAACCAATAACGATGAAAATAGAATGGAGAACACTAATCCCAAAATAAAATAAAGAGAAAATAAAATGGCACTTTAAAAAATGGTAAAATGGTAGCAGTAATAATACTGGTTAAAAATAAGAAGGTAGTAATTAAAAGGGTAAAATCAGGTGATGGAAAAAGAAGAAAAAAAAAGAAAAGAAAAAAATAAGAAAAAATAAGAAAAAAAATTGGTTTCTTAGTTAAAAGGTGAAAAAAGAAAAAAAAATTGCAGTAGTGAAGGTCCTTCGGTTCTTCTATTCTTCAGTGTGGCTCGCCTTAGACCTGCCAGGTATTCAGGAGAGTGTTGAGTTTCCCTGCGATACACTGTTCCTCTGTGTTGTAAACCACAGTCCTTATTTTAAAGCAGGCCGTATTTGTTTCCCAGACTGCCTTATTTTGTGTTTAGCAGAGTCAGTTTGTGGGTCAGCCTCTGGGTGGCAGTGTTCTGGGGTTGGCCTGTGAGGCTATAGGGCCTCTCTGTCCAGTGGAAGTTCACTGCCCAGAGCTGGCTGTGTAATAGTTAGTTACCAGCGCTGTGTTGTTGCTGGGATTGAAAATCCCTCTATAGGCCAGACCCTGTTAACTCCCAGGGACTGATCAGGTTATTTTAATCCTTGATCTCGTTCAGGGTGGAATCTGGGTGTGGCTGTGCTCCTTGCCTGGGGGCTGGAGGGAGGAGTCTCACTCTCCAGAGAGAATGGCTGCCCCAGTCCTGGGCTCAGGGGTGTCTCAGTACTCAATTCACTGCCACCTCTCCCGGCCCCCCTTCTCTCCTCAGTCTCTCCCCAGATTCCACTCCTCTGCACACTCTCCCTCTCTTCAGCACAGGTGAGTGTCTGTATCTGAAATATCCCATGAACAGGATTCAGTGAAAACAAACAAACGCCGGCTGCGGAAACGGGGAAGGCTTGGTTTCTGTAAGCTTCTTCTCTTACCGGGACTGCATGGTCTGGTCAGCTCTTCAGGCTTTCCCCTTTAGGCTCAGTCACCCGTGATCACAGAACCCAGCTCTCAATTCCCCCGGCGGCGCCAGGAATCTGAGCACTTTCTAAAAAGTGTTGGTTGTTGTTGAGCAGTTAAAAATATTTAGCAGAGGGCAGATGTTCAGTACAACTCTTCGTGACAGAGTCCCATGAAAATTAAAAATAATTACAGAGCACTGAAGGGCTTCTAATGAGAAACAACATCTCCTGCTCCACCCGCCTTTCCTGCTCTCTGCAGGCAAGCATTTTAAACTATTTGAGCTGCTTTCTCAATAATCTCACTTGATTTTTAGATTTAGTTGTTGATAGATGTGTATTTGTTGTTAAAACACACATTTTCTTGTACTACTGACACATTTTGATATATTGTTTTGGTGACTTCACTGTGAGAATGTGGTGCCATATATGAAGGTTTATAAAACCAGTACTTACCTTATTAAAATCCGTCTCCCACTTGTCTCAGCAACTCACAGCCACCTCCTTGTGTGTTTAGCAGCGGTTTTTACCGTTGAATAACTCCTCCTCTCTGAAAGAGGAAGCTTCCAGATCAGGGAAATCCCCTCCCACAATGTTCAGAGTCCATGGGATCAATGCCAAATAAGAAGAAAAACGACAAGTCATCCTCGGATCATGAAACGACTTGTTAATATGTTCCTTCGCAAGGTCAGCAAATAAAAGATTAAACAAAACTTTTCAGATTGTGAAACTCTCTCTGCCAATCAGTGGGCATGGCTTTTTGAAGAGCTTGCTGTGAGGTTTGCATGAATTGGATGCAAGGACTAAGGCAAATAATAAACCTCTTCTGTGAGCAGCAAAGGGAGCTGAGGTCAGTAAAGGGCAAGCTGACGGTGGAATACCTTTTCTGTTGGGTTTTGGATAAAATACAGGACACCTGATTAAATGTGAATTTCAGACAAGGGACACACTTATTCTAAAAAATTATTTATTGTTTATCTGAAATTCACATTAAACTGGGCATCCTGTATTTTCTCTGCTAAATCTGGCAACCTGGTTAGTACACCTTTTCCTCTATGCCACGCTCATATCAGGCTTGCTAGCCGCTGGGCCTTTGCACGAGCCATTTGTTCTGTTTGGAATACTCTGCTTTGAGCCACTACAGCATTATTGACCTTATATGTTTAATATCATTTTTCCCCAAACTCTGTGAAGTTTTGGAGGTAGGGCTTTTATCTTGTTTCCAGTCATGTCCTCATTGAGCTATTATGTGCCAGGCATGGTACCTGGCACATAATAGCTCAATAAATAACATAGTTTTTTAAATTATTAAATGGAATATTTCCAGCAAATACAACCATAGAGAGAATGATAGAAAGCAGAGAAAGCCCAACATACCCATTCCCCTGCTTTGGAATTGCCAACAATGTTGTTGATCTGTACCCTGTTGTGGGGAGGTCATGGTGGTGGCCTCCTAAAAAGACAGACCCATGTCCAAATACCTGGAGCCTGTAAATGTGACCGTACTTAGAAAAAGGGTCTTTGCAGGTGTAATTAAGTGAGGGAACCTGAGATGACATCATCCTGGATTACCCAGGTGGGCCCCAAATCAAATGATGAGTGTCTGTACAACAGAAGAGAAGACACAGACACACAGAGGGTGCGTTGATGTGAAGATAGAGGCAGAGATTGGAGTGATGTGACCATGAGCCAAGGAAAGCAAAAAGCCACCAGAGGCTGAAGGAGACAGGAAAGTGTTCTCCCCTAAAGCTCTGGAGGAAGTGCAGCCCAGACAACACTTTGAACTTCTGGCTTCCAAAAGTGTGAAGAATACATTCTGCTGTTTTAAGTCCCTCAGTTTTAGTAATTTGTTATAGCAACCACAAGAAACTAATATATGGGAACCTACTTTTCGCACAACCATGGGATTATTTTGAAGCAACTCCTATACAGCCTATCACCCATCTATCAGAAATTGAGTATGCCAATCTCTAACAGGTAAGGACTCTTTCTAAGCATAATAATACTATTCTCTCATTACACTCAAAATTATAATCCCTTAATTTCATTAAATATTCAGCATTCCAATTTCATCCATTGTCTCATGAGGGTTTCTTTACAGTGAACTTATTTGCATCAGAATCCATGCAAGATCCCTATGTTGCACTTGAATGATATGAATACATCCATGAAGACATGAGTGAATGAATACAGATGTCAGGCAGAGGAGAGTGTGTGTGGAATTCTGAGGAATTCCCAAAGCCCAGACTCAAACCCTTAGGTCATCAAGCTGTGGGTGGAGTTGTGCAAGGTGTTATGGCCATTTGTGATGGAGCAGTAGAGATGCCGCCCGGCCATGCCCGCACACCACACCCTCTCAGGAGAGTGTGGAGGCACAGTGGCATTCAGCTTTGTTAGAGGCTCTGTGGGAAGGTACAGAGGAGAGCCCGACTCACCCTGGGAAGCAACTGAGGTGAGGAGCTAAGCATGGCCACGTGGAAAGGAAGGGGTGAAGAGGGATGTGAGGAAGGATCCCCAGTCATGGGACTCACTGAAGGACTTAAAGAAGGTGGTGATACTCAAATGTGCATTTTAGGAAAGCCATTTTGGTTGCAAGGAGACAGCAGACGAGGTGGAAGTGAAGCTACAGACAGGGAGCCCTGTGTGTCTGTCAGCTCCCTCCCCACGCTATGGGGAAGCTCTTTGTGGGGAGAAGAACTCAATATGCCAAAGCCCAAAGCCCAGATTTTCAGGGAGGGTGTTCATTAGGAGCCACGAATGTGGCCAAAATTAGAAATCACTCCTAATCCAGCCACTCTGGCCCAGTGACAGGCCAGAAAAATAGAAAAAAGATTTTATATGCATTCAGTAACATATAATTTATACATGTAATCTGTACCTTGGAAGTCCAGGTCTGAGCAACATTGAGTGATCTCAGGGAAAGCTCAGCCAGGGGCTCCACAGAACATTAAGTAGAAGAGCGTTGATGTGCCAGGGAGTCATGGACTGAAAGGCAACAGAGAGCAGAGCTTGGGTTTGTTGTCTTGTTCATCATTTCCCCAACCCCTAGGATACTAATGAGTCCGTAGTAGGCATATCGCTGTTGTATTGCACGACAGCAAAACTCTTAACAAAAACATTTTTATTACCAGAAGGAAAGCAGCTCTTAAAGAAAATTTCTTATGCCATTACCAAGAGGGGTAGCTATTTTCTTGTGAACAACTGAGAATGTCAGATATGAATTCTACACTCAACTCTTTGAAGAGCTTTGTAACAGACACATGACAATTACTGGAAAAGATAAAAGAGACCTCATAGTCCATGTTTCCATTCTTCTTTTTAATTTTGAATTCCAAGAGAGATGCAATCGAAGGAGACTGAAAATCTGATTTCATATTGGATCGTAATGAACAAGAATAAATTGTAACTAAATCAGCTCATGGTAGTTTATTATTTGATTACTTGCAAAAGCTTAATATTCTCAGAAAATCCAAGGTGGAGCATTTCACTGTTGGATAACTTCAGTAGATTGCTCCTGCATGTGCTAGGAATCCATGCCTGCATTATTTAAATCTTGAAAATCTCCCTGGCTGCTTTTACTGCTTTTGCATCTATGGGAGGCTTCCTCTGACTGCCGGGCTGCAGAAACTTCTTCACAGGAGGAAGGTTGCTGATCCTGGTTTTCAGGGCCTGCAAGGCACAAAGCACAGCCTCAGATGGAGACACAACACCCAACCCTCATTACACAGGCAACGGAATCAGAGACCCTCCTAGACAGGACCAACGGAGTCCCCTCTATCAGCACCAGGAGGGGGCTGGGAAAGGGACACCCAGCAAGACAAGAAGAGGAAGGAAACACAGCTCAATAGCACTTTCCCCAGAGACAGGATTCAGTTCACAGTCTTCTTCCCACATGGAAATCCTGTGGATTCTCACTCTTGTGCAGACAAGGAAGACTAATGAGTCTGTCAGAGCAACGCAGGTAAAGGCTCCAAACTGGAGAAATGAATATGTGGGACAACTGGGCTGGAACTGAAGATAGAAAATATAGAAGGCCAACCATGTGGACAGTCAAAAGCAATCTTCCCTGTGAGAGAGACACACTGACAGAAAGAGAGAAGGGGCTGTGGGGAGAGAAACACAGTGTCTGAGAGAAGGAGCAGGAGCTGAGGGAAGGAAATCAGAGGAAGGAGATCTGCTCACACAGTCACAGGTAAGAGAGATGAGGACACATGGGGGAGGAAGGGAATCCCAGAGAAAATGAGGACAGATACTGCATGGAACAGGGCTGAGCACAGAGACGCTGAGCCCTGGGTCCCTCTCATTGTGAAACACAGACTATTCTCCTTGAGGCAGCATCCACCTCCAATTTCCTTGGCAAAACAAGATTCTTTTCCTGCCTCAGAACAGAGCCAATGAGCAAATTTTGGAGACCTGGGGGCAGCGGGGCATGCACAATGATGTGATCATAACATGGCCAGTCCAAGAACCCAGATATTAGATTCCAAGATGGGATATGTGGGTTCCCTCCCCAGGGCTGTGAAAGGGGACACCTTCAACAGCGGGAAGTTGGCCAGAAGGCTGGGGTCAATCTCTTCCACTTGGTAGATAAGTTCAACCAGGTGAATGTCAGCCTTGCTCAGCCTGTTACCAACCAGGTACTGTTGTCCATGGCTCTTCAACACCTGGTGAATTGGAGGGAGCAGGTTATGAACACAGGTGCACTCAGGCTGGGTCCCCCCGCTCCTCCCAGGTCTCTCCATCCCGGCTTCCCATCTCTGCTGTCTCATTGGACCGGTGCAGAGCATCAGACCACATTCATCTCCCCTGACTCAATGAGACAGAGAGAAGCAGGTCTTTGCTGTTCCTTCCTCACCCCTCAGCTGAAGCCCAGGCAACCATCTCATTCTCCCATTCCCACGTCACTGGGCCCCTCTGTGCATGTTGGTCTGACCAGGGCTTGCACTGACTGCACTGTGTTTCTATGTGCTACCCGCCCGGGGGCCTCAGCAGCTCTGAGATTTCAGGACTTGCCTCTCCAGGCTGTTCTCTCTCTCTCCTTCGGGCAAAGAGTCCATCTTCATGACATCCTCCCTCAATCCCGAGAACACTATTTCAGAGTCTATATTTCTCCTCTTGTCTGCTCGTCTCATTTCCAGGTCTACCTATGTAGGATCTGAAATAATCCGGGAACAATTTGAACTCACCATTTCTCCTACAACATTGCCTCTTACGCCTAAGCCACCTGTGCCTCTCTCAATAACATAAGAAGAATTTGTTACAATTCACATGTGAACTGCCTATGGATGACTGCAGTTGTCTGTAACTTACTTTTAAATGCATCAAAAAATAATGTTTGATTACAGCAGGGAGGAATGGGGAGATATATGATTAAGCAAACATAATTATAAAATGTTAATTTTTAATCTAGGTGGTCATTATATATGAGTATATTGTATATCGCTTTCAACTTTTCTGTTTCTGTTTTTTATAATTAAATATTGAAGAAATATGTGATGTTTATTAAAATCATTGCAGCAATGTGGAAATCATAGAGAAAAAACACATGTGGACCACTGACTAAAGATAACATTTTGGCAAATATGCTTTCAGACTAGATAGATAGATAGATAGATAGATAGATATGAATGAATAAGTACTTAATGACTACAATAAAATATCAAATGCTATATTGTTATATGCATTTTGCATTCATTCACATGATCATAGGGCTCTTTATTTTCATGAGATTATGGGGCTCTTTATTCATGTGAGCATGGAACCGTTTATTTTCAAAGTATAGATACACCTAAATTGCAAAGTCTGTTTAGGTTTTCATCATGGGAAATGTGCCTAAACTCTTAGCACGACAAGGACCAGGAGAGTGTACTAGTATGTTCTTATTAATACAAAATTCTTTGCTCTTTGTATAGAACCTCACACACAAGCAACAAATTAACATTTTTTGAGTGAATGAATGATTTAATATTTAATAAAAAATAAGTTCCTCAGTATTAATGTTTTTATTTCTATGTAAACCTCATGTATCCCTTACAATCTTTTTGTAGTTGTTGTTCATGATTTTTATTTAGCACTAGTGGCCTGGTGCACGAAATTTGTGCATGGAGTGGGGGTGTCCCTCAGCCTGGCCTGCACCCTCTCCAATCTGGGACTCTTTGGGGGATGTCCGACTGCCGGTTTAGGACCAATCTGACAGTTGTACATCCCTCTTGCAATTCGGGACTGCTGACTCTTAACCGCTCACCTGTCTGCCGGCCTGCTCACCCAACTGCTTTCCCCTGATGGCCTTCTCACTCCCAACTGCCCTCCCCTCCTGGCCTGATCGTCCCTAATGGCTTCTGCCTCCATCCCACCATCATGGTTTTGTCCAGAAGGATGTCCAGAAGGTCTCCCAGTATAATTAGCATATTACCCTTTTATTAGTATAGATGATTTCAGGGTGTTTTAATCTGAAATATTTCCCTTTTACCTTCAAAGAGAAGCATTATCTAATATATATATTATGTATATTGATGGAACTTTATTCCTTAGTTTTGAATGACTTCCCTCAAAAGTTTGAGAGACATATCCACAAAATTTCTAGATTATTTATTCCTTAACATCTTTTTATCTGTTTCTTCCTCTCCAGCCTACTGCCTTTCTCTGTGTTAGATACATCTCATTCATCCCAGAAAAACTATCGTATCCTCCTGGTGGGCAGTTGGGGTCATGTTGCCTGTTGTCAGCATATTTTCCAGTGAGTTGCTCCCTCGCACTCCTGATTTTATGTTGACAGTTCTTCCAGGGCACTACTGACTCTCATTTGGTTGCACCCTACTGGGTGACTTCATGTGCCTTCTGAAAACTAATGCTCCATTGATGTATATAACTCTCCCCTCAAGACTTCCCCAATTATAGACCTAGAAAGGGTCTGAGAAGTAGGCTGGTCCTTCAAGAGTGTAAACAATATGCTACCCACCGAAGAGAGGGTATGATTTGCTAGCTAGCTAGTTAGTGATAAAGTCTAAATTAGATCCCAATTCTCCTAACATTCAGACTAGTTTCTCCCTATTTTTCTACTAGTATATTACTGAATTTTCACAGCCTGCAGAAATCAGTTTCTTTGTCGCCATTAAATTAGTGAGTTTCCCGAGAAGTTGTCATAGTACACAGTGTGTTAAGCACAGTTCATTGTTCAACAGGCCATTTGCTCAAAGTTCAGTACACTCTCTATGTGACAAGGCATGGACAGATTTCTCAAAAGCCATTCCTTTTTTGTTTGTTTGTTTTGTTAGGATTTCCCTCATAAGCCTTGCCATTTTACAACATAGAATTATGGAGTGATTAAATTATAAGCTGGGATCATGGTGATGAAGTAGCCAATCCTGATTATAAAACACAACATTGTGCTATTTAAATGGAACTATCAAAGCAGTAGTACTTTCCACATAGTTGAAACACAATGGTTATGCCAAAAAGCTTTGGCAAGGTAGCCCAGAGGAATGTTTAACTGGGCAAACAGAAGGAATTTGCAAATCCTCTGTCAGACTGGGAACCTCACAGCTCAAGAGAAGGCCATTATTTTCTTAAGGTTGCCTAAGATGTAAAGCCAGAGGCACTTGACTTCCTATTCTAAAGTCCCAATACATTTAGATTCACTAGTCAGTTTGAGTCTTTTCTTTATAAGAAACCATTTGTACCCTTTGCTCCAAAAGCATTAAAGAAGGAAGGAAAGGAGAAGGAGGATGAGAGGAAGAAGGAAGGTTAGGATGCAAGGTGAGGAGGAAGAGAAGAAGGAGCAGGAAGAGATAGTGGGGAAAGAAAGATAAGTGCTTAATCACAAAGTAACTGATATAAACAACAAGCTAATATAAGAATTCACCTATAGAGGAGTAAGTTCAGATTCTGACTGGCAGGCATTGCTGCCAATTGGTTTCCCAACAGGAGGTGTCAGTTCAAGAGGCACGTAACCATTGTCATATCTTTCCTTCCCGTTGCTCAATGTGTGTCCCTGCCACATTTAAATTCAGTACCAGTGTGTGTTGTCTACTGTATGAACACACTAATGCATCATTCATAATGGCGAAGCGATTTTAGTGTAAGCTCACATGCTCTCCCTGGAACTAGAATGGTTGTATTTTCACATTACCGGTAATAATAACACTCTTACTTCCCCCATATTATCAAATTCTCTGCCTTCATTTTCAAAATTCTTGATCATTATTTTCCTTTAAAGACCTGGCCTTGAGGATCTAACAAATAATGCTTGAATTGTCTCCTGAAGACACAAAGAAGGCACAATAAGAACATAGAGTACCCACATAAAATAACACATTCTAAAAAAATTTCCAAGTGAAACGGACACAAGAGAATTTATAGAGATGTGTAAGGTCAGTACTAACCTATTATGTTCACGCTGTCTCTCAGCTCAGCTCCTCAAGGTCACTGCCTAATATCTGTGTTAGATGCTTAAATATTTTGACAACCCTCTCCTCCTAAGGGGGTGGAGTCCAATAAGGAGCAGTCACTCCCACAGCCTCCAGCCTCCACAGAGCTCAACACTAGACCTGAGAGCAAAGGACAGCTCAACAATGTTTCATTTCAAGATTATCCATCAATGCACAAAGAAGGGATTTCAGCTTTATTTGGTTGCCCAATAGGTCCATGTAAACCAGGCTTCTATTAACACTGCTGCTTGTGTAGGATTTCATGAAATTTGCTGTAAAGATGGAAAAATCTTATGGGAAAATGTGTCACAGGAGGGTAGTGTCAGAAAAGAGGATAAGAAAGAGAAAATAGAGAGATAGCAATCTAAATTCATAACAAGGACTGAATGATGAATACTGTTGCAACCCAAATTCTCTAGGCCCAAAGAATCCATCTGAGTTATCTAGCAGTGGGCAGGAGGAATTCAGCTGCCTTACCTGGGCCTGTGTAGACCCTTTCCTTTGAGACTACACTTCAGCATTTCCTCTAGCCTCAGGACCCTTGCATGTGCTGCTTCTTTTGATTGGAACGCTCTCTTGTCCCTACTCTCAGGCATCCTGTGCTTCCTCTGTCAAGCAGTTATGACCTTATCTGTTTAATATCTGTGTGTCTTTCCCAACCCCCTTACCCCTATTTACTGAGAGCTGCCAAGGGCCCATGACTGACTATAGTGCCTGGCACCACATGGAAGACACATCATAAGTAAAAATAAATACATATAAATATGTATAATGTATCTTTTTCTAATGAAAGATTTCTAACAGATATGAATGCAGAAAGAAGAGTATAATGGGCCTTAATGCACCCATCACATTACCACAATAATTGTACGCATTGTTTTGAAGCAAATCCCATTGTATTGCATCAATAAATAATTTAAAATATATCTTTTAAACTTTAGGGAAATTATTTATGTTACAGAAAAATTGCAAAAGTGGTGCAGAGTTCCCAAATACCCTTCCCCCAGTTTTGTCTAATATGAATATCATACATAACCATAGTAAAATGGTCAAACCAGGAATCTGACATTGATACAATACTATTAACCAAACTCCAGATTTTACAGGTTTCAGCAGTTTTTGATCAGTGTCTTTTTTTCAGTACAGGATTTTACACTGATTAGTTGCCATAGTCTCCTCCAATCCATGCCAATTCCTCAGTCCTTCCCTATCTGCTGACCTTGGGGCTTTAGGAGAACAATGGTCTAATGTCCCTCAATATGGCTCTGCCTTACATTTCCTCATGATTGATGTTATATGTGGGTTTTTTGCAAGAATACTACAGAAATTATGCTGTTCCTATCTTGGGGCATCACTTCTGGACATAACATCATACCCAAGACAAAATATTTCTTATTAACAATGAAGCTAACCTTGATCCTTTGACTCAAGTAGTGTCTGCCAGACTTGTCAGCTATAATGTTCCTATTTGGAATTAGTAAATATTTTATAGGGAGGTACTTTGTGACTATGCAAATATTCTGTTTCTAAATGAGCTTTCACCCACCAACTTTAACATTCATTATGGATCTTGCCTACAGCAAATGTTACCATAGTGTTTGCTTAATGGTGATTTTCCTCATTCCTTCTACACAGAGCAATTGAAATTCTCTTGTAAGAAAGAGCTATCTCTTCGCCCTTATTTATTTACTCAATTATTTACTTATAGCAGCATAGACTTATGGATATTTTATCATAAAGGTTATGATCTAATATTTTTAATACACATTTTATTGTTCTTGCTTTGACCTTTGGAAAATACTTCAGGTTGGCTCCTATGTCCTTTAAGACAAGTTTCCTCCCTTTATGGGTAATTCCATATATTTTCTGCCCCAAAGATGTTTCAGGATATCTTGTGTTTCCTCTACCCCAATCCTGATTGGCCAAGCAGGGCTAGTGAACGTGCCCAGGAGAAATGTTAGAGGCCCCTCCATGCCCAAGGCTGTAACTGGGCTGGAGCTCAGGGTGAGGAGGGGTGTGAGGAGGCACCCTTGCAGGCATGGGAGTCTCTGAAGGAGGTAAAGAAGGTGGTGATCCTCAGACTTGCATCTTAGAAAAACTGTTCCTGAACTAAAGGGGATCATTTGCCTGTGTGCATCAAAGCCCAGTCAAATGCAGCAGGTTTATTAATTGAGGAAATGGCGCCAAGCCCAGAGTCGCAGGTGAGCCAATGCTCAAAGACCTGGCTCCGGATGGCTTCTAGTGGACACATCATGAAGGGGAGGAAGTCATTAATCATGATGACTAAGGGAGTTAGGGTCGTGGTCATGGTCATGGTTCTAATGACTGGTCGATGCTAGGGTAGGGGGTAGTTATCATTCCCTCTGGTCCTGATGTCAGCCATGGCATTGCTCTGTCTGGTTTCACAAGGGTGTGGTTGGTGGGCTGGTTCTGCTTTTCTGGGTCTGGAGCTGAAACACAACTGAGGCCTAGATGTCATGTCTAGTTTGGCTGACGCTCTGTCTCTGTGGTCAGCAGAGAGGCTTTGTTCCTAAGATGGTTTGATTCTGACCAGGACCTCATTGTTTGGAGGACTTAATGATTAAGGGAATGGACATGCAGGGGAGAAAGAGGTAGGTGAGCCAGGGTGCTGGGTAAGCCAGTTTGAATCAAAAAGAAAGAAATGGAGTTTCTGCATGGTTACAAACCACTCAGGTTGCAAGTAGAGAACAGACCAGAGGGGAGTGAAGCTGCAGTTGGAGAGGTTACTGGGGTGGTGGAGGTGAGAAATCATGAGGCCTGGTCTCAGGCAGTGGAAGAGAGAGACGGGCAGTGGAAAAGAGACAGGCATGGCAGTTGGGAGTTGTGTTGCCATGGCTCTGTGTCATCCAGGGGATGGCAAGGAGAGGCAAGGCCACTGTGTGGACACCTTGGCTGCCAGCGCTGCCCTGGCTGCAGGGAGGAGACGGAGAGGAGGAGGAAGAACAGCCTGTGGAGCAGACTCCGAGTCTGGTTTCTGTGAAGCTGAGTTTGAGGGGACCGAGGAACAAGATGCTGGACATGAGCTGTGGGCTGTCAGGGGCAAAACCCTGTGGCTTCTGTGCTGAAATAAGGTAACCTGGCCAGAGTCAGGGGCAGGGCTGTGTGCCCAGCTAAGAGCTGGTTTCTCCTGGATCAACCTGGGAGAGAGGAAGCCCTGAGATCTCCCAGAGGGAGAAGGAAAGATCCTGTAATACAGGTCAGCCTCGCTCATGACATGGGTTAAGTTTCTGTCAACTTGGAAGGCAACTCACATCCTCTTTCCCTGGGACATCATCCCCACCCCTTCACCCCAAAGCAGACCAAGAGTAGGCAGCTCCCCCCCAGGGGACCAGAAGGGTCCCGTGAAATCAGCAGCTGAACTCCAGGGGCAGGTGTCTGGGGCGGGTGGGTGGAAGGGGGGAGCTCTGCCCAGACCTTTCTCCTGGCACATGACCCGTGTACATCTGCCTTTTGGACACATCCATCTGGCTGCCCCTTTGGCAACTCAAACTAACCAAACCACAAACAGAAATCGGGTTTCCATTCTGTGACTGGCCCTGCTGGCCCACACCATTGCCCAGGCTGGAAGCCTGCCATATCCCTGACCCGCTCTCTCCCTGCGAATCCCCATTTCCCCTTCACTCTCACTCCAACCCAGCTGCTTCTCTCCACACCAACCCATCTTCCAGTGCGGGCTGCCATCATCTCTCCTGCAATTTCCATAGAACCTTGCACACCAGACTCTGTGTCCAGGCTAGGTCCCTGTGGTGCTGTATTCCATCTTCCATGCGACAGCCAAAGTGGTTTTTCTTTTCTCTTCTTTTTGAAATATAATTGACTTTCAGCATTATATTAGTTTCTGGATTACAACATAATGATTCAATATATGTATACTAGAGGACTGGTGCACAAAAATTCATGCACTCAGGGGGAGTCCCTCAGCCCGGCCTGCACCCTCTCACAATCTGGGACCCCTCAGGTATGGTCCCTAAGTCTCCCTTCAGATCAGGCCCTATCAGAGCTTTCCTTCCCCCGGCTGCAGGCAGCCGCCCCACTCCCATAGTTGCCACTGCTTGCCATCTGTGCAGCGTTGCCCCCCCTGCCCTGCCACCAGTGACCTCCCTCTGTAGGCAACAGGTGTGGGGTGCGATGGCTTGGCTGGCCTGGGGCTCCCTCTTTCTTTGCTGGGGGGTGGGGCCCGTCCTGCGAGGGGCCATGGTGGTTCTGGTCTCTGGTTGTTCTGGTCGTTAAGCTTATGGTGGCTGGCCTTTTATTATATAGGATATTGTGAAATGATGACCACAATAAGTCAAGTCAACATCCATGACCACATATAGTTGCAAATGTGTTTTCTTGTGATGAGAATTTTTAGGATCTACTCTCTTAACAAGTTGTAAATATAATATGCAGTATTGTTAACTGTAGTCACTGCACTGTACAAAATGACATCCCAGGACTTATTTATTTTGTAACTAGAAGTTTGTACCTTTGATCCCCTTCACTCATGTTGCTGGCCTACACCTCTAGCAACCAGAAATCTTCTCTTTGTAGCTGTAAGTTTTTGTGTTTTGTTTTCAGATTCCACATATAAATTCTACAGTATTTGTCTTTTTATGCCTCACTTATTTCATTAAACATAATGCCCTCAAATAGGTCTGTCTAAGAAGCATATTTAACTCTGTCACCTTATGCTTTAAAGCTATTGAATTAACCATTTTTGCCATCAGGGTGAAGTTCTTGCACAGAGATGATAAAGCCCTCCAAAATCCCACACTCTAGCAAAGAGAGACACAATCGAAGGAGACTGAAAATCTGATTTCATAATGGATCATAATAACTAAGAGTAAACTATAACTAAATCAGCTCATAGAAGTTTATTTTTTGATAACTTGGAAAACTTATTATTCTCACAAGATCCGAGGTCTACATCTAGGTAGAGCATTTCACTGTTGGACAACTTCAGTAGATTGCTCCTGCATGTGCTAGGAATCCATGCCTGCTTTATTTAAATCTTGAAAATCTCCCTGGCTGCTTTTACTGCTTTTGCATCTATGGGAGGCTTCCTCTGACTGCCGGGCTGCAGAAACTTCTTCACAGGAGGGAGGTTGCTGATCCTGGTTTTCAGGGCCTGCAAGGCACAAAGCACAGCCTCAGATGGAGACACAACACCCAACCCTCATTACACAGGCAACGGAATCAGAGACCCTCCTAGACAGGACCAACGGAGTCCCCTCTATCAGCACCAGGAGGGGGCTGGGAAAGGGACACCCAGCAAGACAAGAAGAGGAAGGAAACACAGCTCAATAGCACTTTCCCCAGAGACAGGATTCAGTTCACAGTCTTCTTCCCACATGGAAATCCTGTGGATTCTCACTCTTGTGCAGACAAGGAAGACTAATGAGTCTGTCAGAGCAACACAGGTAAAGGCTCCAAACTGGAGAAATGAATATGTGGGACAACTGGGCTGGAACTGAAGATAGAAAATATAGAAGGCCAACCATGTGGACAGTCAAAAGCAATCTTCCCTGTGAGAGAGAGACACACTGACAGTCAGAGAGAAGGGGCTGTGGGGAGAGAAACACAGTGTCTGAGAGAAGGAGCAGGAGCTGAGGGAAGGAAATCAGAGGAAGGAGATCTGCTCACACAGACTCAGGTAAGAGAGAAGAGGACACATGGGGGAGGAAGGGAATCCCAGAGAAAATGCGGACAGATACTGCATGAACACGGCTGGGCACAGAGACGCTGAGCCCTGGGTCCCGCTCATTGCTCTCATTGTGAAACACAGACTATTCTCATTGGGGCAGCATCCACCTCCAATTTCCAATGGCAAAACAAGATTATTTTCCTGCCTCAGAACAGGGCCTATGAGCAAATTTTGGAGACCTGGGGGTAGCGGGGGGTGCACAATGATGCAATCATAACATGGTCAGTCCAAGAGCTCAGATATTAGATTCCAAGATGGGAGATGTGGGTTCCCTCCCCAGCGCTGTGAAAGGGGTCACCTTCAGCAGCGGGAAGTTGGCCATTAGGCTGGGGTCAATCTCTTCAACTTGGTAGATAAGTTCAACCAGGTGAATGTCAGCCTTGCTCAGCCTGTTACCAACCAGGTAGTGTTGTCCATGGCTCTTCAACACCTGGTGAATTGGAGGGAGCAGGTTATGAACACAGGTGCACTCAGGCTGGGTCCCCCTGCTCCTCCCAGGTCTCTCCATCCCGGCTTCCCATCTCTGCTGTCTCATTGGACCGGTGCAGAGCATCAGACCACATTCATCTCCCCTGACTCAATGAGACAGAGAGAAGCAGGTCTTTGCTGTTCCTTCCTCACCCCTCAGCTGAAGCCCAGGCAACCATCTCATTCTCCCATTCCCACGTCACTGGGCCCCTCTGTGCATGTTGGTCTGGCCAGGGCTTGCACTGACTGCACTGTGTTTCTATGTGCTACCCGCCCGGGGGCCTCAGCAGCTCTGAGATTTCAGGACTTGCCTCTCCAGGCTGTTCTCTCTCTCTCCTTCGGGCAAAGAGTCCATCTTCATGACATCCTCCCTCAATCCCGAGAACACTATTTCAGAGTCTATATTTCTCCTCTTGTCTGCTCATCTCATTTCCAGGTCTACCTATGTAGGATCTGAAATAATCCGGGAACAATTTGAACTCACCATTTCTCTTACAACATTGTCTCTTACGCCAAAGCCACCTGTGCCTCTCTCAATAACATAAGAAGAATTTGTTACAATTCACATGTGAACTGCCTATGGATGACTGCAGTTGTCTGTAACTTACTTTTAAATGCATCAAAAAATAATGTTTGGCCCTAACTGGTTTGGCTCAGTGGATAGAACATCGCCCTGGGGACTGAAGGGTCCCAGGTTCGATTCCAGTCAAGGGCATGTCCCTTGGTTGCTGGCACACCCCCTGTAGGTGGTGTGCAGGAGGCAGCTGATCGATGTTTCTCTCTCATCGATTTTTCTAACTCTCTATCTCTCTCCCTTCCTCTCCCTAAAAAATCAATAAAAATATATTTTAAAAAATAATGTTTGATTACAGCAGAGAGGGATGGGGAGATATATGATTAAGCAAACATAATTATAAAATATTAATTTTTAATCTAGGTACTGAGTATATATGAGTTTATTGTACATCTCTTTCAACTTTTCTGTTTCAGTTTTTTATAATTAAATATTGGAGAAATATGTGATGCTTATTAAAATCATTGCAGCAATGTGGAAATCATAGAGGAAAAAGCACATGTGGACCACTGACTAAAGATAACATTTTGGCAAATACGCTTTCAGACTAGATAGGTAGATATGAATATATAAGTACTTAATGACTACAATAAAATATCAAATGCTCTATTGTTATATGCATTTTGCATTCATGTGATCATAGGACTCTTTATTTTCATGGGATCATGGGGCTCTTTATTCATGTGATCATGGAACTCTTTATTTTCAAAGTATAGATACACCTAAATTGCAATATCTATTAGGTTTTCATCATGTGAAATGTGCCTAAACTCTTAGCACCACAAGGACCAGTAGAATGTACTAGTATGTTCTGATTAATACCAAATTCTTTTCACTTTGAATAGAACCTCACACACAAGCAACAAATTAATATTTGTTGAATGAATGAATGATTTAATACTTAATAAAAAATAAGTTCCTCAGTATTAATCTTTTCATTTTTTTTTTATATTTTATTGATTTTTTACAGAGAGGAAGGGAGAGAGATAGAGAGTTAGAAACATCGATGAGAGAGAAACATCGATCAGCTGCCTCCTGCACATCTCCTACTGGGGATATGCCCGCAACCCAGGTACATGCCCCTGACCGGAATCGAACCCGGGACCTTTCAGTCCGCAGGCCGACGCTCCATCCACTGAGCCAAACCGGTTTCGGCAGTATTAATCTTTTTACTTCTATGTAAGCCTCCTGTATCCCTTACAATATTTTTGTTGTTGTTCATGATTTTATTCAGTATGATTCCAGGGTGTTTTAATCTGAAATACTCTCCTTTTACCTTCAAAGAGAAGCATTAAATAATGTTATGTATTATGTATATTGATGGAACTTTATTCCTTAGTTTTGCATGACTTTCCTCAAAAGTTTGAGAGCCATGCTCACAAAATGTGTAGATTATTTATTCCTTAACATCTTTTTATCTGTTTCTTCCTCTCCATCCCACTGCCTTTCTCTCTGTTTAGATACATGTCATCCATCCCAGAAACACTACCATATCCTCCTGGTGGGCAGTTGGGGTCATGTTGCCTGTTGTCAGCATATTTTCCGTTGAGTTTCTTTCCTCATGCTCCTCTTGGATGAAAAGCCCCTGCATGGTGTTCTGCAGGATCTACTCCAATCACTAGTGTGGCTCTAACTGTGGGCATGAAATGCCATCAAATAGAGAATTCTAAATCGGGTCCTAGTAAACTGAACTTTTGCTGACAGATTATAACTTGGGTATAACAGGTACAGGTCCTCCCCACAGCTGATTTTGATAACATCCCTGGAGAGCCAGGGTGCTCCATCAGTAGTCAGGAGGGCCCATTGGAAGTGAAGGTCAAATCCCCAGGACTGCCCAGGCACCATTTCTCTATGTCCTCTAGTCTCAGTTCCCCAAACACTGAACAGCCCACTTACCTTTTCAAAGGCTGGGAAATAACGATTTGTTGTTCTCTCTCTGATCTGGGTCATCTTGGCGTCTTGTTCATCAGGTGGGAATAGTGGTAAACGCAGGATCATTTCATACAAATCTGCAATACCTTCTGAATACATATCAATCCTGAAAGACAAAAATGGCCCAATTGTCAACTGTCCCCTGCCTTACATGTTATAGTTTAAAAATCTAAGAGAATGGGTTATTGGGAGGTGGCAAAGTGATTCACCTCCATTGGGTGCATTTTTTAAAAATATATTTCTTTATTGATTTCAGAGAGGAAGGGAGGGGGAGAGAGAGGGAGAGAAACATCAATGAGGAGAGAGAATAATTGATCGCTGCCTCCTATATGCCCGCCACTGGGGATCGAGCCCACAACCCGGGCATGTGCCTTTGACCCAAATCGAACCCGGGACCCTTCTGTCTGCAGGCTGACGCTCTATCCACTGAGCAAAAACAGCTAGGGCTGGGTGCATTTTTATATACCAGTCATTCGGCTATGATTTTCACTTAGTTTTAACATTTCATATCAAGGTGGTTATCTACGTCTAAAATTTTTGTTATGCCCATGACCAAATATACTGACAGAGAACATCAGTGAGGTGTCCAGAGTCACAGGCATGGAGAAATGGTGGAGTCATTGCAAGTACCCACTGAGATGCTACCTAGGGTTTGCCATCTCTGCTGTGGTTGGTTCTGGGCACAAACTGTGTGTGATCCATGAGGCTAAAGGCCTGCCACCTGAGGAATCAGCAGAGAGTCCCTGGCACAGACACCTCAGTCATGTCCCTCTCCCTCTCTCATCCTGTTACACCACCCAGGCCCATAAATATGCCCAATATTAGCAGTTCTTCCAATGAGTTCCCATGGAACACAGTTCCCAACCTTCTCCATGTGCTGTTTCTAAATTTTGGCCATGTTTGCACTGCTCAAGACTCTACCTGAAACATCCCTGAATGGGTGCGATCCTTTATATAGTTCCAACCAGTGCATATTATAGAGGAGTTTTTTTCTTTTGTTCTAAACTGGGTTTTCTACAATACTTATAAATATACCAGCTTTATTGAAATACTATATTTACATACCATAAATATCACCCTTTATGTAAAGTGTACTATTCAGTAGTTTTTAGCACATTCTGAAATCATCATCACATTCTCTCATTCCAGAACATTTCCTATCATGCCCAAAAGAAATTCTGTGCTCTTGACTGTCACTTCCTATTTCCCCAAAACTCCTTCCCCAGGAGATCACACAAGTACTTTCTGCTTATATGGATTTGAATGTCTGGACACTTTATATGAATGGAATCATTTTATATATGGGCTTTTGTGTGTGGTTTCTTTCATTTTGTATACTATTTTAAAAGTTTATTCATGTTGTCACCTACATCAGAATTTTGTCCTCTCTATGGCTAAATTACATTTCATTGTGTAAATATTGCACTCTGTTCATTCATTCACCGGTTGATGGACATTTCCATTGTCTCCACTTTTTAAATATTGTGAGCCACGCTGCTATGAACATTTGTGTGAATGTTGGGGAAGGTCCTCAAGAAGATGTGAGTGTCATTTGACCCACAAGCTGCACCTGGGCAATTGGAGGCTCCCCCCTCCCTCCCCTGTGCTTGGAATGTGCTCTCCGCATGCCTTCCCCAGGACACAGCCTTGGGATAGGAATGTGGTGATAAGACCATCTAGATTTGGTATGTGACCCAGTTAAGGCCTCTATATATCCTTTTAACATCCTGGAAGGTGGATTCAGAAAACTACTCATCTTGTGGTCATGAACAAATTTCCTTGTCTATTAAACCTGCCACCTACCAATAAGGACTGGAGGCCTTTTTTCTTCAGTCTCTCCCTGCCCTTCACAGATGGGAGCCAGTTTCAGATTTCCCCTGAGGGCTCCCAAGGAGGTCTATGAAGCCACAGTACAAGGTTTAGTGTGGATGTAGTGTTCATTATATTGGGTACATACCTAGAGGTGGAGGTGCTGACATAGGATAAGTCTATGTTCAACATTTTGAGTAAGTGCTACCAGTTCCTTATAAGTTTTAGTTTCAATCATGTGGTTCCCTCTCAAAAAGAAGGAGAACACCCCCACCCCTCCCAGATGTAGCTGCCTTGAATAAATCTGGCTGCTTCAGTAAAAAAAAAAAAAATGTTCTGAGTAAACCGGGCCTCTTGAAAACCTGCCTCTGCTAACCCTTGTCGAGTCCAGTCCGTACAACGGGCTGGTGAGTTAGATTCCTGGTGACTATGCCTGTAATTTTGGAACCTGAGAATGAGCCCCTTTGTGTCCTTTCCTTCCCCAGTCTTTTCTTCAAAGGCCTGAGCACCTGGAGTCATGACTCCACCATGCTCCTGGCTTCATGGTTCACCGGTGTTTGGAAAAGTCTGTCACTCCCTGTGCTACCTCTGTGGACCGAGTCTTCCTTTCTAATCCCACTGCTTGATTTCGCTTCAAGTGGAATCCCTCCTCCTCATGCTCCCTGTTGGACTGGACCCCAGTCGGTACCTCAAAGGCTCATGCTGCTGTTGGTCATGATCCCGTGACACAATCCTGATCATTCAAGGAAGAATCTAAATTGTTATTAATTGTTTATTAAAATACAGAAAAAATACCTACAGGGCTTTCTCCTTTATGTCCGTCCCATAGAGGTTGTATTTGGCAGCAATGTAGTTGAGAATGGCTCTGGTCTGTGCCAGCTTCATCCCATCGATTTCCACCATGGGCACTTGCTGGAACATCAAAGACCCATCTTTTGAAAGAAGAAAAGAAAAAGTAGAGTGAAATGTCTAATGGATCACAGTCTTTTGAGGTGAAAACAAGTTTGTTGAAATTATCAGGTAATACTTCAACAAAATGGCATTTTGTTCCTAGTTTTTTACAGTCCTTTTTCTTATCAGCCTGCTTTTTAGTTTTTAACTCACTATTTTATTTATTTACCTTTTTATTTCCATCAGATACATGGTAGCTGCCTGTATTTTTTGTGATTGATTTATCTTTGTGGATATTTTTAAAAGATGCTGGAGACAGGCTGCAGCAGGCTGCCAGCCTGATGGTATTTCAAATGGGAAGTTCCCACAGTAACTCTTGTGGTGTTCATGGCATTTAAAGCAGGTTTTGAGAGAGATTTTTACGTAGGGATCTCTTTCCCTGACTTCAACATCTGCAATATTGCTAGGGCATTACCTTGCAACAAACCATAGAGATAATTCAAAGCTACTGCTGGGCCTATTTCTACTCTCTTCACCCTGATGCATGTGTTTGAGTGTCGGAGGATAGGTGGAGTCCTGAGCGGACACAGCTCCTCACAGCGGGTGCAGAAAGGAGAAGAACCAAGGAGTGGGCATTCCAGGTCACAAGGGATGAATCCCTGGTGAATATTCTGAGTTCTAGCCTTCCTAGCCCTGAGTGAGTGGTGAGACCTACTCAAGGGGCCCCACCCTTACACTTGAACTACTTTTCTTCCTCTTTCACCCACCCTCCAGCTCACTCATAGACATACCATACACACTCATAGACATTGCCTGGTGTTCAAACCTCACTATTGCGTTTATTCCCTCATCAGAGGAATTTAGATACATTGTCTTACCATTTCTTAATTTTTCCAAGTCTTCTGGACTTTCCAAAAATTGCTCTTCAAACTAGAATCAGAAAGAGTAAAGGAGTTCTGTGATTCATTCCATAGCATCACAGCACTTTTAACCTTAAATGACCTGTCTGGTACATCATATGGAGGAGGTAAGATTCCTGAGTTTGGCATGGTACACAGAGGAGTACAGTGATGCCATTTGGAAATTCAGATTAGAGCCATCAAGAACAGAACATGAAGCAAAATAAGCCAGTCAGAGAAAGACAAGTATCACATGATTGTGTCGAATCTAATGAACAAAGTAAGTTGCTGAACAAAACAGATCCAGAGACACTGAAACATGCAATAGAAGGGTGTATTTCAGAGGGAAGTGGCAGATGCGGGGGGCTGGAAGAGTTTGAACAAAGAATTTATATATGCTCAGCCCATAGACAAACAATAACGCAGGGAAGGCCTAGGGAGTGGGCAGGAACAGGGTGGAGCATGTTATGGGTGGGGGCTAGAGCGGGGAGAGAAGAAAACATCTGTAATACTTTCAACAATAAAGATATTTTAAAAAGAGGACAGAGCATGGCTTGCAGCACTTAACTGCTCACACTTGGAGGTTCCTTTCACCTCCATCTGCTTTTACATCTGTCAATGGTCAGGCCATGATTTGGGAGGGGAGTGTTATCACAGGGAAGGGACTGGGAAGTTCTTGTAGTTATGGAGTTTTGATATCTCAGGAAAGCCTTTCTCTCCATATGAGACAGGCCAGGAAATTGTGTGTCTCCCAGCGTGGAATATCCACGGGCCCATAACCATCTAAGATGCTGTCACCAAGGTGACAATTACCTCATTTCATTTCATTTTATAGTTTAAAAGGAGTATTTTATAATAAAAGTTTTGATCTTTAGCTTTATCAGTGGAACAGTCTATTGTGGATCTATATAATTGCATAGGGAAAGACCTGATAGATAGTGAGTTATGTGTGCAGGAACTTATAAAGCTTCCAGTGCAAGACAAACATAAAGGATGGAGGATGGTCATCAAGGGAGGGTGCCAGTGGCTGGTGTGATGTTGCTTGTGAGGCTAACGGAGGTGAAAATGATTGTAAAGATCTACCTTTGGGAGCACAGAACCCAGGAATGCTGACCAAGATCCTTACCCCACACCCTCTTCAGTAAAGCTGGGATGGAGTAGAGGAAGCCTGAGATGTTCTCAACATCACCTCCTAGTCACCCTCCTGTGCTGAATTCATCCTGCCCACAGGCTCTGAACACATCCCTGAACCCCAGAGCTGAAGTCGGGGTGGGTTCATGGAGAGAGAAAAAAAAGCTGCATGGCACTGTTTGTATTTTTTGTGTACTTCCTCACTGATGAAATTAAGAAAGAGCCAGGCTCAAATCCCCATGTCTTCATGAACCAATGAAGAAAGTATAGTCCTGGCTCAGGTAAACATGTTGTCATGAGGCTGAAGGGAGCACAGTAAAACTCCTGTCTCACCTCACCTGAAACCCTCCTTTACTGTTCTGATTTGTGGGACAAAATTTCCTGAGTTCATCCATGCCTCCCTCTCCTGAAAACCCTCAGAGTTGCTGAGTCACTCTGATGTGGACTGAGAGAAAAGTGTTTTTCTCATTGCCACCTCTAGAAGGCAGAGCTCAACAGATGCCACAGAAACCTACCAATTTTCCATGCAGAACCTGGCATTTTGACACTGTAAATCAAGCATGTCAAACTCAAAGGCTAACTCGGGTCAAATAAACAAGGTTTAAGTTTATGTGGGTCACAAAAAAACAAAAGCGTCCATTTTCATAGAAACGTAGGTTTATTTCCATAGAGACATGCTGAATACAAAGGGCTGAAATAAAAGACTCATCATTAACATAAAATAATAGAACATTTTAAGAAAAATTAATATTTTTTCTTGAACATTAACTTACCAGACACAGAATAACTGCACAAATTAATAAGCGTAACGCAAATAAACTTATTTTTCTTGTTCTCCGAAAGCGAGATATTTCCTGTTACGTACACCAAACAAGTCAGTACAAGACTAATGATGTGGCAATTGGCTGCTAGAATATTTGCTGCTAGTATTAGTGGAGAGAAATGGTGCCCCTGCACATAAGGCAGGTAAGCGAAATGAATGCAACATGATTATAGTAATCAGTCATTAGCGAACATTGTAGTTGGTTATTAATAATTATATATAACAGGATATTGTAAAAACTAAGTTATGAAATTTTCATTAAAAAGTTTCTTATATACCGTTATATTGACTGGGGTGCAAAAATATTCGTTTTGGGCCACATGTGACCTGTGGCCCGCGAGTTTGACATGCTTGCTGTAAATGCTTGGATGTCCTCCTAGATGCCCCCATGCCTCCTTTTAACCACCTATTCACTTGTCTGCATCCTGACTGGAATGTAAGCTTCCTGAGGGCAGGGACCTTGTCTGTCTGGTTCATCCGTGTACCCCTGGAACCAAGCACAGAACCTGGCACTTCAAGGTGCTCAACACAATTATGGCTGAGTGCATGCCTAAATCTTTAACAGGCAGCTTGTTATAATCTGCTCCTCTCCACTTTTGTGGTTATATCTTAATTTTAATTACATTACATTCTAATATTATCATTTTTATCTTTTTATTATAAAAATTTCTACTATGTACAAAATGAAAGTACAAATATACTCTTTGTATCCATCACCCAGCTACAATCATTATTACACAAGCCAATCTTGTGTCACCTAGATGCCCACCCACTCTCCCTAGCTTGTGAGAATTTGAAACAACCCCATATACTGTATCATTTAATACTTAACTCTTTAATTTATATTCCTAAAACATTAGATTTATTATTTAAATAACCACAATATCACACATAACTAAAAAATTAGCAATGACTTTTAATATCCTCTAATATTCAATCAATAGTTGTATATGTGTCATAAATATTTTACTGTTTATTAAAATCAAAACAAGGTCCATAAGTTATGTTTAGTGGCTGTTTCTTTTATTTCCTTTAAAATGTTCTTTCAATTTTTCCTGTATTCTGACAATTGCAGGATTTTTAAAAATTTTATTGGTCAAATAATCCAACTCTTTCCTAACATGCATAATATTTTTATTTAAGGCAAAACCATTCACAGGCCATGTAGTATGGAAGCCTCCTAGCTTATGTGAGAAAGCACTTCACCACAGTCAATTCTGGATTCAACTTAAGATGACAGAACTCAGAACCCACCTCGACTCCAGCTGCAGCCAGGAGCCACCGGATGGGTTCCATTCGAAGTCGTCCATTCATGTAGTGAAGCTTGGGCTTCCCAGCCATGTCGCAGCCTCCTGGTTTCTCTAAACATGAGTGAATGCATGAATGAATGAATGAATGAATGAAACCATAGAAGCAAACTCTTTTTATGGTCTACATTTGAACAGAAGGGTGAAGTATCTGCTTTCTTAATGGTGGAATTGGTAGAGTCCCATGCGGTCTTCCTTTGCCCATATTCTCACCCAATAGTGGCCATTGGTGTCAAATTGCACCAAGTAAGTCTCAGGTTGCCATTTGTCCTCACTCTGAGGATATAAACAGGGCAGCCTGGATCCCACACAGGAGAAGCAAGCCAGTGAGGGGCCTTGAAACCAGAGGACTTAATGACAGGGAGGAGGACAAGGTCCTCGGAGCAGAGTTAGTCCTCTGCTCTTTGGCTGTCGTGCTGCTCTTGTTCAAATGCATGAAGTGGGGCTTAGTCCTGGCCTGATAGTCACCAAAACCTTCTAAGTTCTCTCCACTCAGGAAAAGGTTCATTCCTCTTTCCTATTGCAATTCTATATTTTTCCACTGCTGGATGAATTTTATTTTTCATTTAGAAAATGGATGTTAGTGCATTACCTGTATAGTACATGGAAAGGAACTAACATGTTTAGTGTATATCACATAATGGACACTTTCTAATTTTTAACCTTACTTAATCTTGGTAAAAATGACTTGATGTAGATCTTGTTGTTATTCTAAGTTTATAGTTGGGGGTTCTGATGGCTATAGAGGTTAAGAAACTGGCCTAAAATAAGTGGTAAACCTATCATTTGAACACACTTAAGAAATATTTACCTAGAGAAACAGCAATCAGGCTATCAATCCCCAGAAGGAAAGTAGGGGAGGGCGGGGGTAAGGGGAAGAGATCAACCGAAGGACTTGTATACATGTATATAAGCCAAACCAATGGACATGGACAACAGGGGGATGGGAGCATGAGTTTGTGTGTGTGTGTGGGGGGGAGGTTGGGGGTTAATGGGGGGGATGAGGACACATTTGTAATACCTTAACTAATAATAAAAAAATAAAAAAAAAAACAGAGGAAAAAAAGAGAAATATTTACCTAATTATATTGGACACCAAAGTCTTGGAGGTTCTCTAAAAGAGTATTTTGTAAACTATGGATTGTGATCCCTCGGTGTGCTGTGAAATCAGAACAGTGGGTTCTGACTAGCATTTTCGATTTAAAATATAATAGGAAATATCAGTGTGCCATATGTAGTAAGTCTAACTACATAATTACTAAATAAAATTTTAAGTTTAGTTACACTTACACAGTGTATGAGTGTGCATATGTGATTGTACGCTCTGGTTTGTTGTAAAAGGTAAGAAATTCATTAGTCTGGGGTCAGCGAAAGAAGTCTGACAGCTGTTATTGCCCCTTTTTAAGGTTTCTCTGCACCACTGACATTTGGGGCTGGATAATTCTTTGTTGTGGGGGGGGGGGCAGTCCTGTGCATTGGAGGATATTTACTATAGCAGCATCCCTGACCTCTACCCTCCAGATGCCAGTAGCATAGTGCCCTGTCCCTCTCTCCCATCATGACAACCCAAAATAAAATCAGGGGCAAAATCACCTCTGGCTGAGCACCACTGCTCTGTTCCAAGCTGGGACAGCAGCACACAGGTGGGAGGAGCCAAAGAGAGCTCCTCACATAATGACTGGGAAATTCCAGCAAAGGTCTTGGGCAGGTTTTCTCAGTGATGTGAGTACAAAGGCACAGGAGTCATTAAAAAGCAAAGATTTGCTCTTCCCAAAAGCGGCCAGAGGTGACCTCTGAAAATGGTTCACTATTCACTGGACAGAAAACCTCACAAAATCATGCAAACCAAAAGGGTCAAATCTTTGTGCTCATTGCTACACACCAAAGGAGGCTATGATTTGCCAGCTAGCTAGTTAGTGATAAAGTCTAAATTAGACCCAATTCTCCTGACATTCAGACTAGTTTCTCCGTATTATTCTACTAATATATTACCGAATTTTCACAGCCTGCAGAAATCAGTTTCTTTGTTGCCCACTAAATAAGTGAGTTTCCCGAGAAGTAGTCGTAGTACACAGTGTGTTAAGCACAGTTCATTGTTCAACAGGCCGTTTGCTCAAAGTTCAGTACACTCTCCATGTGACATGGCATGGGCAGATTTCTCAAAAACCATTCCTTTGTTTGTTTGTTTGTTTGTTTGTTTGTTTTGTTAGGATTTCCCTCATAAGCCTTGCCATTTACAATATAGAACTATGGAGTGATTAAATTATAAGCTGGGATCATGGTAATGAAGTAACCAATCCTGATTATAAAACACAACATTGTGCTATTTAAATGGAACTATCAAAGCAGTAGAACTTTCCACATAATAGAAACACAATGGTTATGCCAAAAAGCTTTGGCAAGGTAGCCCAGAGGAATATTTAACTGGGTGAATAGAAGGAATTTGCAAATCCTCTGTCAGATTGGGAACCTCACAGCTCAAGAGAAACTTAAGTTTGTCTAAGACGTAAACCCAGAGGCACTTGAATCCTATTCTAAAGTCCCAATAGATTTAGATTCACAAGCCAGTTTGAGTCTTTTCTTTATAAGAAATCCTTCCTACTCTTTGGTCCAAAAGCATTAAGCAGGAAGGGGAGGAGAAGGAGGATGAGAGGAATACAGAGCGTTGGGGTGGGCGGTGAGGAGGAAGAGAAGAAGGAGCAGGAAGAGATAGAGGAGAAAGAGAGATAAGTGCTTAATCACAAAGTAACTCATATAAACAACAAGCTAATATAAGAATTCACCTATGGAGGAGTAAATTCAGATTCTGACTGGCAGGCATTGCTGCCAATTGGTTTCCCAACAGGAGGTGTCAGTTCAAGAGGCACGTAACCATTGTCATATCTTTCCTTCCCGTTGCTCAATGTGTGTCCCTGCCACATTTAAATTCAGTACCAGTGTGTGTTGTCTACTGTATGAACACACTAATGCATCATTTATAATGGCGAAGCGATTTTAGTGTAAGCTCACATGCTCTCCCTGGAACTAGAATAGTTGTATTTTCACATTACCGGTAATAATAACACTCTTACTTCCCCCATATTATCAAATTCTCTGCCTTCATTTTCAAAATTCTTGATCATTATTTTCCTTTAAAGACCTGGCCTTGAGGATCTAACAAATAATGCTTGAATTGTCTCCTGAAGACACAAAGAAGGCACAATAAGAACATAGAGTACCCACATAAAATAACACATTCTAAAAAAATTTCCAAGTGAAACGGACACAAGAGAATTTCTGGAGATGTGTAAGGTCAGTACTAACCTATTATGTTCACGCTGTCTCTCAGCTCAGCTCCTCAAGGTCACTGCCTAATATCTGTGTTAGATGCTTAAATATTTTGACAACCCTCTCCTCCTAAAGGGGTGGAGTCCAATAAGGAGCAGTCACTCCCACAGCCTCCGGCCTCCACAGAGCTCAACACTAGACCTGAGAGCAAAGGACAGCTCAACAATGTTTCATTTCAAGATTATCCATCAATGCACAAAGAAGGGATTTCAGGTTTATTTGTTTGCCCAATAGGTCCATGTAAACCAGGCTTCTATTAACACTGCTGCTTATGTAGGATTTCATGAAATTTGCTGTAAAGATGGAAAAATCTTATGGGAAAATGTGTCACAGGAGGGTAGTGTCAGAAAAGAGGATAAGAAAGAGAAAATAGAGAGATAGCAATCTAAATTCATAACAAGGACTGAATGATGAATACTGTTGCAACCCAAATTCTCTAGGCCCAAAGAATCCGTCTGAGTTATCTAGCAGTGGACAGGAGGAACTCAGCTGCCTTACCTGGGCCTGTGTAGACCCTTTCCTTAGAGACTACACTTCAGCATTTCCCTCTAGCCTCAGGATCCTTGCATGTGCTGTTTCTTTTGATTGGAACGCTCTCTTGTCCCTACTCTCAGGCATCCTGTGCTTCCTCTGTCAAGTAGTTATGACCTTATCTGTTTAATATCTGTGTGTCTTTTCCCCACCCTCCACCCCCATTTACTGTGAGCTGCCAAGGGCCCATGACTGACTATAGTGCCTGGCACCACATGGAAGAGACGTCATAAGTAAAAATAAATACATATAAATATGTATAATGTATCTTTTTCTAATGAAAGATTTCTAACAGATATGAATGCAGAAAGAAGAGTATAATGGGCCTTAATGTACCTATCACGTTACCACAATAATTGTAAGCATTGTTTTGAAGCTAATCCCATTTTATTGCATCAATAAATAATTTAAAATATATCTTTTAAACTTTGGTGAAATTATTTATGTTACAGAAAAATTGCAAAAGTGGTGCAGAGTTCCCAAATACCCTTCCCCCAGTTTTGTCTAATATGAATATCATACATAACCATAGTAAAATGGTCAAACCAGGAATCTGACACTGATACAATACTATTAACCAAACTCCAGATTTTACATGGGTTTCGTCAATTTTTCGACCAGTGTCTTTTTTCCAGTCCAGGATTTCACACCGATTAGTTGCCATAGTCTCCTCCAATCCCTATCTGCTGTCCTTGGGGCTTTAGGAGAACACTGGTCTAATGTCCCTCAATATGGCTCTGCCTGATGTTTCCTTGTTGCTTTATTGAAGTTATATGTTATTTTTTGCAAGGATACCACAGAAGTTATCCTGCTCCTATCTTGGGGCATCACTTCCGGACATAACATCATACCCAAGACAAAATATTTCTTATTAACAATGAAGCTAACCTTGATCCTTTGACTCAAGTAATGTCTGCCAGACTTGTCAGCTATAATGTTCCTATTTGGAATTAGTAAATATTTTATAGGGAGGTACTTTGTGACTATGCAAATATTCTGTTTCTAAATAGCTTTCACCCGCCAACTTTAACATTCATTATGGATCTTGCCTACAGCAAATGTTACTATAGTGTTTGCTTAATGGTGATTTTCCTCATTCCTTCTACACAGAGCAATTGAAATTCTCTTGTAAGAAAGAGCTATCTCTTCACCCTTATTTATTTACTCAATTATTTACTTATAGCAGCATAGACTTATGGATATTTTATCATAAGGGAATGATCTAATATATTTTTTCAATATATTTTATTGATTTTTTACAGAGAGGAAGGGAGAGAGATAGAAAGTTAGAAACATCGATGAGAGAGAAACATCGATCAGCTGCCTCCTGCACATCTCCTACTGGGGATGTGCCCGCAACCCAGGTACATGCCCTTGACCGGAATCGAACCTGGGACCCTTCAGTCCACAGGCCGACGCTCTATCCACTGAACCAAACCAGTTTCGGCGATCTAATATTTTTAATACACATTTTATTGTTCCAGCTTTGACCTTTGGGAGATAATTCAGGTTGGCTCCTATGTCCTTTAAGACAAGTTTCCTCCCTTTATGGGTAATTCCATATATTTTCTGCCCCAAAGATGTTTCAGGATATCTTGTGTTTCCTCTCCCCCAATCCTGATTGGCCAAGCAGGGCTAGTGAACGTGCCCAGGAGGAATGTTAGAGGCCCCTCCATGCCCAAGGCTGTAACTGGGCTGGAGCTCAGGGTGAGGAGGGTGTGAGGAGGCACCCTTGCAGGCATGGGAGTCACTGAAGGAAGGAAAGAAGGTGGTGATCCTCAGACTTGCATCTTAGAAAAACTGTTCCTGAACTAAAGGGGTTCATTTGCTGTGTGCATCAAAGCCCAGCCAAATGCAGCAGGTTTATTAATTGAGGAAATGGCGCCAAGCCCAGAGTCACAGGTGAGCAAATGCTCAAAGACCTGGCTCCGGATGGCTTCTAGTGGACACATCATGAAGGGGAGGAAGTCATTAATCATGATGACTAAGGGAGTTAGGGTCGTGGTCATGGTCATGGTTCTAATGACTGGTCGATGCTAGGGTAGGGGGTAGTTATCATTCCCTCTGGTCCTGATGTCAGCCATGGCATTGCTCTGTCTGGTTTCACAAGGGTGTGGTTGGTGGGCTGGTTCTGCTTTTCTGGGTCTGGAGCTGAAACACAACTGAGGCCTAGATGTCATGTCTAGTTTGGCTGACGCTCTGTCTCTGTGGTCAGCAGAGAGGCTTTGTTCCTAAGATGGTTTGATGCTGACCAGAACCTCATTGTTTGAAGGACTTAATGATTAAGGGAATGGACATGCAGGGGAGAAAGAGGTAGGTGAGCCAGGGTGCTGGGTAAACCAGTTTGAATCAAAGAGAAAGGAATGGAATTTCTGCATGGTTACTTCCACTGTGGTTGCAAGTAGAAAGCAGACCAGAGGGGAGTGAAGCTGCAGTTGGAGAGGTTACTGGGGTGGTGGAGGTGAGAAATCATGAGGCCTGATATCAGGCAGTGGAAGAGAGAGACGGGCAGTGGAAAAGAGACAGGCATGGCAGTTGGGAGTTGCATTGCCATGGCTCTGTGTCATCCAGGGGCGGGCAAGGAGAGGCAAGGCCCCTGTGTGGACACCTTGGCTGCCAGCGCTGCCCTGGCTGCAGGGAGGAAACGGAGAGGAGGAGGAGGAACAGCCTGTGGAGCAGACTTTGAGTCTGGTTTCTGTGAAGCTGAGTTTGAGGGGACCGAGGAACAAGATGCTGGAGATGAGCTGTGGGCTGTCAGGGGCAAAACCCTGTGGCTTCTGAGCTGAAAAAAGGTAACCTGGTCAGGAGGGAGGAGAGGCAGGGGCAGGGCTGTATGCCCAGCTCGGAATTGATTTCTCCTGGGTCAACCCCAGAAGAGAGGAAGCCCTGAGGTCTCCCAGAAGGAGAAGGAAAGATCCTGTAATACAGGTCAGTCTCGCTATGACATGGGTTAAGTTCCTGTCAACTTGGAGGGCAACTCACATCCTCCTTCTCTGGGACATCATCCCCACCCCTTCCCCCGGAAGCAGAACAAGAGCAGGCAGCTCCCTTCCAGGGGGCTAGAAGGGTCCCGTGAAATCAACAGCTGAACTCCAGGGGCAGGTGTCTGGGGCGGGGGGGTGAAGCGGGGGAGTTCTGCCCAGACCTTTCTCCTGGCACATGACCCGTGTACCTCTGCCTTCTGGACACATCCATCTGGCTGCCCCTCAGGCAACTCAAATTAACCAAACTGTTACAGAAAAACCGGACCAGAACCAAACAGCGCTCTGAGAGTTTGGAGTTACACTTTATTCACCGCGGAGGGCTCAGGGATATGAATCCAAATTCTAAGCAAAGCTACAAGCAGAACTTCCCTTTTTATGGAAGAGCCAGCCCTTTGTGCGCTTGCTGGCGGCGGCCTTGAAAACTACACAGTTCTATCAATTAAAAAAATGCCCCTGGCATGGCATTCGGTGTATCTAGTCTCTGGCCTACAAGGTCAGACAGCTAAGTTTATCTCCCCCATTATTCAAGCAGGCTAGGAAGCAAAGCTACTTTTTAAGAATAAGAGGCCGTCCAAAGAATAGCAGAGAATTCCAAACAGTAGTTTTACAGAATAGTTTTCCTTCACAAAACCACAAACAGAAATCGGGTTTCCATTCTGAGATTGGCCCTGCTGGCCCACACCGTTGCCCAGGCTGGAAGCCTGTCATATCCCTGACCCGCTTTCTCCCTGCGAATCCCCATTTCCCCTTCACTCTCACTCCAACCCAGCTGCTTCTCTCCACACCAACCCATCTTCCAGTGCGGGCTGCCATCATCTCTCCTGCAATTTCCATAGAACCCTGCACACCAGACTGTGTCCAGACCTGGTCCCTGTGGTGCTGTATTCCATCTTCCAAGCGGCAGCCAAAGTGGTTTTTCTTTTCCTTCTTTGTGAGATATAATTGACCTTCAGCATTATATTAGTTTCTGGATTACAACTTGATTCAATATATGTATATATTATGAAATGATGACCACAATAAGTCAAGTCAACATCCATGACCACATATAGTTGCAAATGTGTTTTCTTGTGATGAGAATTTTTAAAATCTACTCTCTAACAATTTGCTAATATAATATGCACTATTGTTAACTATAGTCACCGTACTGTACATAATGACATCCCAGACTTATTTATTTTGTAACTAGAAGTTTGTACCTTTGATCCCCTTCACCCATGTTGCTCACCTCCACCTCTAGCAACCAGCAATCTGCTCTTTGTAGCTTTACAGTGTTTTTTTTGTTTTGTTTTTAGATTCCACATATGAATTTTATGGTGTTTGTCTTTTTCTGCCTCACTTATCCTATAGAATAAAGAGCTAATATGTTAATGGTCATCACACCGTCATGCCGTGATGCCCCCACGCCGTTAACTACCGATCACCAGGAGGCTGCGTGCACAGCAGGCGTGTGCTGCGAGTCATGCACGGGTGGGCAGGCACTTGACACTGCGTCCCCACGGGTGCTGGCCCAGACTCTGACAGGAGGGAGGAGGGAGTTGGATATCCACACCCAGGACTTGGCAAATAGTGATATTAAAATATTTCTTCTAATTAATTCCCTTTCAAAGTGCATGAATTCATGTACCGGGTCACTAGTTTCACTTAACATAATGCCCTCAAATGGGTCTAAGAAGCACATTTAACTCTGTCACCTTCTGCTTTAAAACTGCTGAATTAGCCATTTTTGCTGTCGGGGTGAAGTTCAGACTCTTGCACAGAGAAGATAAAGCCCTCCATAATCCCACACTAAGCCCAGCCTCCTTTCAGCCATTCTTCCTCCCTTACCCCAGGCACTCTCACCTTCAGAACTTCCTTCCCACCTCTTTGCTCTTCTTCCTTCACAGAAGGTGTTTGTTCATAGGTGTCTGTTCCCACACTTCTCCCATCTGCCTTCCGCCGCCCCACTTCTGGCTACCTCCTCCTTGCCTTGTAGGCCAATTGGAGTGTTGCTGCTGCTGGAAGCTTCCCCTGACATAGTTCCACAGATCAGGGCTGGGTAAGAGCTAGGTTTGGTGTCAGTCTGCCTGGGTTCAATCATGGCTCTGGAACCTGATACTGTGTGACTTGGGGTGAATGATTTACTCTCTCCGTGCTTCAGTTTCCCCATCTACAAAATAAGACTATACTACCTACCTAATAAGTCTGTTGTGAGGGTTAAATCTGAAGTGCTTAGGTTAGGGCCTGATAGCAAAAGGGCTCTAATCATCACACTTCTGCCCCTGTCACAGTGCTTCCTAATTGACACCCTTTAACCCCATTAGATTGCAGGATGCATGTTGGAAAATATGAAACCACATACATTTTAATGATTAACAACAGTTATCTCTGTGTTATGGAATCAGGGGTGGTGGTGAGGGGGCCACCTGCATTTTGTCTTTCACAAGTTTTGTGCATTAAGCCTGGGCTATGTTTGAAATTTAGAAAAATTTAATATATTTTAGATAGGCAGTTAATTAAAAGAATCAGAAAACTCAATTATTTTTACACTATGGCTACAAATATATGAGATGTATATGTATGTGAAAAAAATGGAAAGGAACACAGGTAAAGAAAAATAATGTGCATTGGAGTTCCGAGATTGTAGGTTAGTGTGTTTTCTTGTAACATGTTCTGGCATTGAGGATCCAAGGTGACCATGGAGTACGTAGATGTTACACTCCCTTTCACCCAGAACAAACTGGAATTATAACTACCAGTAAAATATAGAGCTATCAACCTGAATGACCAACTGAGGACTAGCTGAAGACAAGCCTTATAGTCAAGGAGTTGCAGAAGCCACATTGAGACTGGCAGGAAGGACAGAGATGCAAAAAGATTAGCCCCGTGGTGGGCAAACCATGGCTCATAAGCCACATGCGGCTCTTTGACCCCTTGAGTGTGGCTCTTCCACAAAATACCATGTGCGGGCGCACACGTACAGTGCGATTGAAACTTCGTGGCCCATGCGCAGAAGTCGGTATTTTGTGGAAGAGCCACACTCAAGGGGCCAAAGAGCCGCATGTGGCTCGTGAGCCGCGGTTTGCCGAGCCGCAGTTTGCTGAACACTGGGCTAGCCCCTGCCTGGCTGGCAGGTACCAAAGGGCATGTACCTGGGTTGCAGGTTTGATCCCCACTCCCAGTTGGGGTGCGTGCAGGAGGCAACCAATCAATGTGTCTTTCTCACATTGATGTTTCTCTGTCTCTTCCCCCTCCCTCCTTCACTCTCTTCCACCCTTTCTCTAAAAATTCAATGGAAAAAATATCCTCAGGTGAGGATTAACAAGACAATTTTAAATGGCTGGCCTCACTCCCACAGATGGAAGCTGATGTTCTGAAGTGATATCTCAGTTGCTAAGGTTCCCCCTGAGGAGCATGGGGTCTAAACCCCACACCAGGCTCTCAGCCCAGAGCACCAGAGCCTGGAAGAGGCACCCACAGAACATTTGGCCGTGAAAGTCAGCGGGGATTCTGTCCTCAAGGGAGAGATAGCAGTCTCCTAAAAACACAGGTGCCCTTTTAAAGGGGCAACCCACAAAATCTCCTCTGCAGGCACTCACCCTGGGCTCCAGTGGAGGGAGGGTAGAGTGGACTAGAGTCCTATAAGGAGAGACTGGGTTTGTGGCTCTGGGGAGAGAGCTGAGGGGACAGCTGCCAGGATCCCTGTGCTGAGTCCCCCTCCCATACCACAGATGTCATCTTTCTTGGGTGGAGCACTCTCCTTCATACAGCATCAGCCTGGGGGAATGCAATAACCCCACCCTCTGGACTCCCTGTTGCCCCACGCTTCAGAGCCCAACCCTGCTGAGGAATCAGCTGCCTGGCAGGGCTGCAGAGGTCTGAGCAGACTCATGGGGTGTCAGTGACTGAGTTTTGTGGCTTTGGGGCAGGGGCCATTCCCCCTGCTTTCCCTTGAACCTGACTGGTGCCTCCTTCATGGGAAATCCGCTAGCCTCACTCTTTGGGCTCCCAACAGCCCCACCTTCCCTATTCCTGATGGCAGAATGTGGGACAGACTGAGTTGTGTGGCTCAGGGGAAGGAGCTACCCCTCACTCACACTTTCTCCTAAGCCTGGCTGGCATCTTCCCCTCTCCTGACTCCTTGTGACCCTGCTCTGCTGAGAGTAGGCTCCTGGCAGAATCTGGAACAGTTTGAGTTGTGTGGCTCTAGGAGGGGAAAATTTTCCCTTGTAGGCCCAAATGGTGCAGAGCCTCCCTTCACAGGGCAAATCTTGGTCTGTTTGGGCCTGATAAACTCTGATAGTCTCACCCTGGTGACTCCCTGACACCCCTGCCCCACCACAAAGGTATGTAAGCACCCTGCAAGTGGCAGATCAACTGGTATACCCTGGGATATTTACTGAGTGGCCTCAGACCCAGCACTGGCACCAAGTCTGAACCTGTGTTGATCTGGTGAACACCACTCGCCCCTACCTAGTGACTCACTGAGAACATACCTCATGCACCTGGAATATTGCCAGAGCTCTTTTAGTGACTGAGCCTAACAGGCAGCTTGAAGATAGAGGCAGGCAGAGGCAGATCTCAGAGGGATTTTTGCTAACCTACTCCCATGCTTAGTGCTAATAAAAGCCAGCCTTGATGCACAGCTTGATCCTTCCTGCACACACCCACACCCAAGGCTAGTCACAGACATGGTGTCTGACAATAGCCTGCACCAGAGTCCCTCCCAAGAGGTCCCAGGACCAACACACTCAGTAACAACAGGAGGACCACGAAACCCACACAAGGGAGCTGGTTCTTTGAAAACTGAAACAAGATTGACAAACCTTTAACCAGACTCATCAAGAAAAAACAGAGAGGATGCAAATAAATAAAATCAGAAATGAAAGAGAAGTAACAACTGACACCAAATACACAGGATTTTAATAAAATATTATGAACAACTATAAGCCAACAAATTGTACAATCTGGAAGAAATTGGTAAATTCCTAGAAACATACAATCTTCCAAAGATGAATTAGGAAGAATCAGAGAATTTCAATAGACAGATTACAACCAATGAAACTAAAGCAGTGATTTAAAAAAACAAACAAACAACAACAAAAAAACCCTCACAACACACAAAAGTCCTGGACCAGATGGTTTCACAAGAGAATTTTATCAAACCATCAAAGAACTAGAGGCCCAATGCATGAAGATTCGTGTAAGAATAGGCCTTCCTTCCCCTGGCTGCCAGCACCAGCTTCCCTTCAGCACCTGGGACCTGGGCCTTCACGCTGGCTGCTGCCTTTTGCCTTTGCTCTGGCTGGAGTCACCTTCAACCTTGGCTCCGGCCCTACTGCCCTCCTGTAGCTCCCTCCACCCCCTGTAGCCTCCCTCATAGCAGGCGTCCTTCCCAGCCCCAGCCACTCCACGCCTGTGCACACACACTGCCCAGAGGCCCAGAGCAGCCGGGGCAGGATGGAACGCCTGGGTCGTCGCCATGGCCATGATGCATGCATCCCAGCCACCACCATCTTTGTCACATCAATTTGCATATTCTCTCCTTATTGGTTGTGGGCAGCGCTATCTTTGTTGTGGAGTGACAGTTAATTTGCATATCCCATCTTTATTAGATAGGATAACTAACACCTATTTTTCTCAAACTATTCCAAAAAATTCAAGAGGAGGAAGGACTCCCAAGTTTATTTTATGAGGCCAGCATTATCCTAATTCCAAAACCAGGTAAAGACACTACAAAGAAAGAACATTATAGGCCAATATCCCCGATGAACATAGATGCTAAAATCCTCAACAAAATATTTGCAAACTGGATCCAGCAATACATTAAAAAGATCATACACCGTGGTCAAGTGGGATTTATTCTGGGGATGCCAAGTTAGTACAATATCCCCAAATCAATAAATGTGATACTCCCCATTAAGAAAATAAAGAATAAAAATCACTTGATCATGTAAATAGATACAGAAAAAAAACACATTTGATAAAATCCAGCACCATTTATTATGAAAGCTCTCAGCAAAGTGGGAGTAGAGGGAATATACCTCAACATAATAAAGGCCATATATGACAAACTCACAGCCAGCATCATCTATATTTAATGGGCAAAAACTATAAGCATCCCTCTTAAGATAGGGAACAAGATAGGGATGTCCACCTTCACAGCTTTTATTTAACATAATACAGGAAGTTCTAGCCACAGCAATCAAATAAGAATAAGAAATAAAAGGCATTCAAACTGGAAAAGAAGGAAAACTTCTTTGGCCGAGACAGATCTCAGAGTTATTTGCATATGACATTATACTGTATACAGAGAACTGTAAAGATTTCACCAAAAAAATGTACAAGAACTGATAAATGAATTCATTAAAGTGGTAGGATACAAAATAAATATCCAGAAATTAGTTGCATTTCTATACACCAATAATGAACTATCAGAAAGGGAAGCTAAGAAAACAATCCCATTTACAAAATGAGATACAAAAATAAAATACCTAGGAATAAATTTAACCATTGATGTAAAAAAACTGTACTCAAAAAAATATAATATACTGAAGATACAAATAAATGGAAACATATACCATGTTCATGGATATAAAGAATTAACACATTAAAATGTCCAAACTACCCAAAGAAATCTATAGATTCAATGCAATTCCTATCAAAACACCAATAGCATATTTCACATAAAACAAATATTGCAAAAATGTATATGGAAGCATAATATACCCCCAATAGCCATAGCAATCTTGAGACACAAGAACAAATTTGGAGGAATCATGCTACCTGGTACCTATAGCAATAAAAAAGCACGACACTGGCATAAAAAACAGACATATAAGTCAATGGAACAGAATAGAGGGCCCAGAAATAAAACTCACACCTTTAGGGTCAATTAATAATTGACAAAGGGGGTAAGAACATGCAATGGATAGAGATAGTCTATTCAATAATGGTGTTGGGGGAGTTGGACAGATATGTGCAAAAAATATGAAACTAGACCAACTTCTTACACCATACACAAGAATAAACTCAAAATAGATTAAAGACTTCAATGTTAGACTTGAAACCATAGAAATCCTAGAAGAAGACATAGGGAGTAAAAGCTCAAACATTTCTTGTAGCAGCATTTTTTCTGATATATCTCCTTGGTCAAGGGAAACAAAGGAAAGAATAAACAAATGAGATTACATCAAATGTAAAAGGTTTTGCACAGCAAAGGAAACCATCAACAAAATAAAAAGACAAACCACTGAATGAGAGAACATGTTCATCAATGATACATCTGATAAGGGGTTAATATCCAAAATTTATTTAAAAACTTATAAAATTTAAGCAATCCAATTAAAATAATAAGCAAAGGACCTGAATAGACACTTCTCCAAAGAGAATATACAGATGGGCAAGAGACATATGAAAGGATGCTAACCATTACTAATCATCAAAGGAATGCAAATTAAAACCATAATGAGATATCACCTCACACCTGCCAGAATGGCTACCATCAACAAATCAACAAACAACAAAAGTTAGCGAGAATATGGAGAAAAGGGAACCCTCGTGCACTGTTGGTGGGAATGCAGATTGATGCACCCACTGTGGAAAGCAGTAAGGAGTTTACTCAAAAATTAAAAATGGAACTGCCATATGACCCAGTGATTTCATTTCTGAGAATTTATCCAAAGAAACCTAAAACACCAATTCAAAAGAATATATCCCCCCCCCCATGTTTATTGCAGCATTATTACATTAGCCAAGATTTGGAAGCAGCCCGAGTGCCCATCAGTAGATGAGTGGATAAAAAGTAATGGTACATTTACACAGTGGAATACTACTTGGCCATAAAAAGAAGGAAATCTTAACTTTTGTGACAGCATGGATGGAGAGTATTATGCTAAGTGAAATATGCCAGTCAGAGAAAAGACAAATACCATACGATTTCACTTATATGTGGAATCTAATGAACAAAATAAACTAACAAACAGAATAGAAACAGACTCATAGGTACAGAGAACAGACTGACAGTTGTCAGAGGGGAGGTGGTTGGGGGGCTGGGTGAAAAGGTGAAGGAACTAAGCAAAAAAAAACAACCTCATAGACAAACAACAGAATGGTCATTACTACAGGGAAAGGGGAGGGAGGTAGGAGAGGGTAAAGGGGGGATAAATGGTGATGGAGACTTGACTTGGAGTGGTGAACACACAGTACAATACACAATTGTACACCTGAAACTTACATAATTTTATTAACCAATTCACCCCAAATAAATTCAATTTTTAAAAAAACGTATACAGCCGAAACCGGTTTGGCTCAGTGGATAGAGCATCGGCCTGCGGACTGAAAGGTCCCAGGTTCGATTCCGGTCAAGGGCATGTACCTTGGTTGCAGGCACATCCCCAGTGGGGGGTGTGCAGGAGGCAGCTAGTTGATGTTTCTCTCTCATCGATGTTTCTAACTCTCTATCTCTCTCCTTTCCTCTCTGTAAAAACTCAATAAAATATATTAAAAAAAATAATAATAATAACAAAAATAAATAAAAAAACGTATACTAAGATTTTAATGTAATATCATTTCTTAAGAAATTAAATTAATTAAAATTAGGAGAACAGATATGGAGCAAAAGGGAGCCTCCTCTATAAAGCAGAAGGAGGGAGGGAGAGATGAAAGGAAGAAAGACAGCAGGATTCATTTAAGTTGACAGCACTATTCATTTAAGTTGACAGCACTACGTTATATGGCACAGTATTGCATTGGATCACACTGGACAATATAATGAGGGCTTAGCAGAACCTGCGTTGGCATGGCCCAGCCTGGCATACGCTTTAAGTTTGCTTAGTAAGTCCTTGCATCACATCAATTACAGTAGTTTGCATGAAGAATGTGGGCTTTTGAATTTAGGTTCAAAACCCAGCTCAACCACTTACCAACTATGCAAACTTGGGAAGTTTCGTAACATCTTAAAACCTAATTCTTCATCTGTAGAATAGAGATAGTAATACCTGAATAGATTATTGTGAGGTTGAAATATGTGTAAAATAGTGACATATCATTACTCAAAATAGTCCTTTTCATCATCATCATTATCATCATCATCATCATCATCATCATCATCATGTGTGCGCAGTTTCGTATGGACAGAGAGGAGCTATATGTGCAAGCAGGGCCCCAACTGCAGGAATCTCATCCTTTGGTGGTGGGAAGCTGGTGATAGATGGGGAGTGTTTGAAATGTTAGGAGAGACTTTCCAGGTGGAATTTCACAAAAGGAGGGTCTGGGCCAAGACAAAGATTCAGTTATCGGAAGTGCAATCTAAAGCAAGTTCTGAGCCAAAGGAAACATAAATAAGCACAAAACTAGGGATCATTTAGGCTGATAAACAATGATTCCATTGTGGGGAGGTCAGTCAATATTGCTAGAGTTAAAAATGGAGCTTCTGGGGCCCGGGCCTTAAAGGGACTGACGGCTGTCAGACACTGGAGGCACTAGTTCAGTAAATACATAGGTTCCAGGTTTTCATAAGAATGTGGTTCTAGAACAGGGGTGGGCAAACTTTTTGACTTGAGGGCCACAATGGGTTCTTAAACTGGACCGGAGGGCCGGAACAAAAGCATGGATGGAGTGTTTGTGTGAACTAATATAAATTCAAAGTAAACATCATTACATAAAAGGGTACGGTCTTTTTTTTTTTTTAGTTTTATTCATTTCAAACGGGCCGTAGTTTGCCCACGGCTGTTCTAGAATCTATATTCTAAAGCACATAAATCAGAGCATATTTTCCTCTGGGAACTGTGTTAGATGTGTACGTTTTATTACTCACCAAGGACTCAGTATGCCAACAAAATGTCATAAAAACAGAGATAAAGCAACTATGAACCTACAAAACAATCTAGTGAGCTTTCAGTTTGTGCAAAATGGAAATCTGCCAGCATCCCTGACTCCTCCTATGACAACTGATATTTTGCTGGAAGAATTTAAGAAGTCAGTGGCTGACTGGCAGTCCTGGGCTTCCCCTATCTTCCTCACTCCCCCCCAATTATCCACCAAGTTTGCTGGTTTTCTTCAATGTCTTTGAATCCATCTCCTCTTCTCTGTCTTAACATCTTTCTGCCGTAGTATTGGCCCCATCATCACTCAGCTGGGTCCTTATAGAAGCTCCTAACCAGATACCCTACCCCTTCTTTCTGTCTATATATTAAAGATGCTTTAAGCTTCAAGCCAGAGAAAATTCAAACAAAAGCATCTTAGTAATAAGTAATATAGTATCTCAGTAAGAAATCAGGAAGCACCTCTAGAGATGATGTGATTTACTTTGCAACACAACAATGTCATCAAGGACTCTGCAGGTAAACTGGCTACTTCATCAGGGTCATGACTTCGGCCGCACAATGACTGCCACAACCTTCGTCTCCTCAGCTCCTCGGCTCACTCCTGTTTTGGGTCCTTAGTCAAGGTTGCATGCCATGCCAATGCATAAACACTTGACCATGATTGTCTTAATCAAAACTCACTGATGGAACTGAGAAGGGGCCAGTTTCCCTAACCCCATGAGAGGGTGATGCCCCAGCAGCACTGTTGGAATGCTGTAGAATGGGCAACCAACTGTGCCTGCTATCCCTCACCTTCCTAACCAAACCCCTTCTGCACAAAATTCATCCCTATAATGCAAATCTGACCTATTTACACTGCATTAGAGCCCTTCAGGAGCTCTGCATGACTTAAGCCTCCTACTGCATGAATACAAAACTTCAAAATACTTTGACACATTATTAATCAATCAGCCCAGGACAGCATTCTCACTCCTTTATTCTCATGCTAATACTGACAAGACTCACCTGGAAGAGATACTCTCCCCTTCCACCCAAGATTGGGCTAAATATCCCTCATTAAAGTCCTATTCCAGGCTATATCTATCCAGTGCCAAAACCACCTCAGTGGTTGTGTAGGGCTGAGTTCCATTCTGATTATTTGGGTGTTCATTCTAGTTGGTCTCTACCCTTCCTAAAACCCACTGTTAAATGTATTTTCCACCACCTTACTCTTATAACACTATTGCAGACTATCTTAGTAGTTGCCTCTTAATGTAATGAGTCTTCCCTCTACTAAATATAAGCTCATTGAGACCATGTGTATTATCTTATTAATCGATGTAGCTCCCAATGCCTTCCACGATGCTGGCTGGCATAAAGTGAGCTTTCAATAACTTAAAACATTTTGATTGATGAACCAGTTGCATACAAGAGAATAAAAGAGAGGAAGGAGTTCAAGATGATGCTGATAAGTGGAATAATTTTGATAGGAGGAAAGTTGTGCAGAAGAACCAGTTGGGTCTGGCCACTTAGTAGGTGTCAGGCAAAAGAACACTCTAAGTTTATTTTGTTAGTAGGAAATTTATTGCAAGCCAGTGATCAAGCAGTGCACTGGGGATCCTTCCCTGAGCAGTGCCTACCTGAGTACAAAAGACCACATAGGATTATAGGGCTAGTTGCTTACATCATAGCATGTTGAGGTATGTTGGGGATGAGCATGCCCAGTAAACAGACATGGCTATACCTACATCACATGAAAAGGAAATGGCAGATAAACCCCACTTTGGGCAAGATTTTAGAATTATAATGAGAAAAGTTAACACAGAGGCCATCTAAGTGTCTGGTCAGCCTCAACTGGTCCAGCTAGTTTTCTTACCATTCTGGCCCTAAGGGAAAACATCTTAGGCAAGTTTTGTTAGTAATCAGTCAATCTCCCAAGCTTAGCAAATATTTAGGTAATTGGCTAGGCTTTCTCCTAGTTCTTAACCCTTCTGTACAGCTAGGTAGGCTACAAGAGATGTTAGCATCTATTTTGGGGTCCAGGAGAAGTTATAATGATGGTACAGTTGTAGGTGTAGAGGGAATAATAAAAAACATTAGAAAAGAACCTGTTAATCTCTAGTTGAAAACCTGAATATATATAGCCAAACAGGGCTTAGATCAAGCATGTCAAACTCGCGGCCCGCGGGCCATATGCATCCCACAACTAATATTTTTGCGGCCCAGCCAATATAAAAGTATGTAAGAAACGTTTTAATAAAAATGTTAAACTTACTTTTTACAGTATCCTGTTATGCATAATTATTAATAATGAACTACAACATTCGCTAATGACTGATTACTATAATGGTGTTGCATTCATTTCCCTTACACGCCTTACATACAGGCGCACCATTTCTCCCCACTAATACTAGCAGCCGATTGCCATGTCATTAGTCTGGTACTGACTTGTTTGGTGTGCACAACAGGAAATATCTTGCTTTTGGAGAACAAGAAAAATAGGTTTATTTGCGTTATGCTTATTAATTTGTGCAGTTATTCAGTGTCTGGTAAGTTAATGTTCAAGAAAAAATATTAATTTTATTAAAATGTTCTATTATTTTATGTTAACGATTACTCATTTATTTCAGCCCTTTGTATTCAGCATGTCTCTATGGAAATAAACCTACATTTCTATGAAAAGGGAAGCTTTTGTTTTTTGCGGCCCACATAAATGTAAACCTTGTTTATTTGGCCAGTGTTAGCCTTTGAGTTTGACATGCTTGGCTTAAATGCTATGACTTCCCGATGCCCTTTGTCTGGGTTGCCAGTTCCAGTTATGAATCCCCACAGAAACCTGTTCTGCCCCCATCATCATCATCATCAATCATTTGACTATCTTCCCTGTTAGACTATAAGTACCATGAGGTCAAGGAACGTGTCTGCGTTGGTCCCCATTGTATCACCAGCCCAGCATTCACCACAATAGCAGCATTTAAAAACTATTTCTTCAATGAATGAATAAATGTTAAAAATATTTGTACTAATTAAGACTTATTAAGTAACTAATTTTGTGGCAGGGATGGTGCTAATTGCTTTTTTATGGATCACCCCATTTAATACTTACAACCCTCCTTTGATGTTGATACCAACCATCCTCCTCCTCACTCTACAGGTGAGAAATCTGGGCTTAGGAAGTTTCGAATTTGAGTCCACCCTTGAACACATTAATCTACCTTCCAGTTTTAGTAAAACGAGATAACAGATAGACTCTTAAGTGGTAATCCATGGGCACACAACTTTCCCAGTCTATTTAACTTGCCCATTATTTTCTGAACATTGAAACCAACACTGAAAATGGGATGATTTCACATAAACATCTAGATATCCAGTTTCTTTTGTAAAACTTCAGAGAAACTAGAGCAATTGGGCATGTTCAGACATGTGGGCTGGAGCTGAGCAGTGACCACCATCTGGTAAAGGCCCTGAGCCCTGCCCACTGCCCCGTCGTCACTCACACAAACTTCTTGAGCAAAGGCACTTCCGCCCACTGGACCACGTCACTCCTTGGCTCACAGGCACCCTGGAGCTTTGTGACTTTGCAATCCTGAATCTACCAGGAATTCCTCAGGGTTCTTTTATTATCACTTAATCCACCCCCTCCCCTCTTTACTTATTAGCAGAGTAATCAATATTTTTATTTCAGTCTCTTCTTAGTTTTTATTCTTAAGACTCCACTTATGAATCCACACGTTTATTTTAAAATGAATCAGTATTAAGATTGATTTCAAAATCCCCTCAAGAAGACAGCCTCCTCAATTTTCAAATGTACATACAACTTATATAATAAGCCTAATGAAAATAAAGATTAAATGTATACATCAATTTCAGCTCCCACCTCCCACCTCCTTCCCCAATTTGGAAGATAAATACTGCAGAAAAATGCCATGTCCTAACATTTGCATAAATTGTGCCTTTTTGTCTCTGCTGACCTCTAGTGGTGTCCGCAGTAGTGATTAAAAGGAGCAAAGAGGAGGAGTGTACATGCTCTTTGTGGAATGCCTGACATTTACAGTACCCACAGATACGTTTTAGTTAGCAATGCAATTTAGACCACCTAAATGAGAACTCATTGCTTGGTGATGGTGAAACACCGTTTCCTTTCAAACAAAATGCTGCTAATAGTTGTAAAAATAACCACCATATATACCATTACCGCACTCTGCTTTGAAGCAACTTGAATAAAGGCCCTCATTTTAAATTTGCAACTCAGGAGCTATCTAAATTGGAGGTGAGTTCATGATCAAACAGTAACAGATGCTATGGCAGGACAGTACTGGCTCGTGTCATTAGTGCTGTTCGGCTCCAGATCTCTGGAGAATTGATACTGGGCAAGGATATGAACCCAAGGACAACCAGGCCAGGCCTGCCAGGGCTGCCTGAGGATCCAGTTACCAAGAGATAACAAGGGCAGCCAGATGTGCTCTGTGCCAGGCACTATCTATACGGCTTTGAGAATAGCAGTAACCTTGTTTTACAGATAAGGAGACAGAAACTCAGAAAGACAAAACTTGCCCACTCACCCCACTGGCCAGTCCCCAGGCCAAAGTCTCTGCTGTTTTCACCACCTGCCTCTCACTCACAGCACAAGAGAGAAAGCAAAGTGTGATATGGGGCTTGAAGGAATCATGAGCCCAAGCCACCACAATGGAAGCAAATAAGTAAGGGTCTTAGACATAAAGCAGGAAGAGATTGGGGGGTGTGGAAAGGGCAGCCCGGGACTTTGGCTCCTGAGTAGCGTGGCCACATAAAATTCAGGATACATGCAACATTTGGGACCTACTTGTACTAAAAACTATTCATTGCTTATCTGAAATGCAAATTTAACGATGGGGTTTTTTGTTGTTGTTGTTGTTTTGCTGTTGTTTTGCTAAATCTAGCAACCCTATTCTTGAGTGCCTTTTGTGTCTGATTGGTTTGAGCTGGAGGCAGGGCCTTGAAGTTGCCCTTAAAGTAAATGTTTGATAGTGTCCTTTGTACAGATAGCAAGTAGGAGATGGAAGGAACTAGAACATTTTCACACATGGGAGGATGGCTTTCTATGCAAAGAGCCACGACTGAGTTTGTTTGAAAAGCTGAAAAATAATACAAAGCCATGCTGAAAACTTCAACAGGCGCACAGGTCACAGGGGATCTTGTGAAAACGCAGATTCTGACTCAGTAGTTCTGGGGCAGGGCGTGTGGCCTTGCATTTCCAACACACTCCCAGGTGCCGGGCATGAGGCTGGTCTGGGGCCACAGTGAGAGGGACCCAGACGGTCTCTCCCTGTGGGGAGATGTGCCTCTGGGCATGTCATGCGATTCAATTAACTCCAGCATCTCTTCCAGTCTTCTTGTTTGACACTTGACAAGACTTTTTATCACTAACCCCATGAGAGGGCGATGCCCCAGCATAAAGCTATTCTCTATGTTGCCTTCTGGGAATAACAAATGCAACTCAACTATCGTTTTAAATTTGACCACAAAGTCCTAAAAGGAAAAACAATCGAATTAACTAGATTATTAGAGGGTCAAGTCAGGGCATTTAGAATAATGGGAAGTAGCAGCTACTTCTTGGGATACATTATAACCCTGCGAATAGGTAATCCACTGAAAGTAGAACTTGAGAGTTCTCCATCCCTCCAATCTCCACTGTACCAGCTTCTCCTTGTTATGTACCAGCCAATAACAATGCAGGTTCATCCCACCCCTTGACCCTCCTCTGCTATTGAGATGAATAGCAGGGCCAGGCTTAAAAATTATTAAAATCATGCAAGGTTTGGGGGAGGATCCAATAGATACTGGATGGAAATGAGTTTGGGGGGAAAATAAAATATGCTAACTTAGCAATATAATGGCTGCTGAGGGTTATGAAGGGAAACAACCATGTCAAAATCAGCCATCTCTCTTTTTTTAAAAATATATCTTTATTGATTTCAGAGAGGAAGGGAGAGGGAAAGAGATAGAAACATCAATGATGAGAGAGAATCATTGAGTGGCTGCCTCCTGCACGTCCCCTAGTGGGGATCAAGCCCGCAACCTAAGCATGTGCCCTTGACCATAATTGAACCTGGGACCCTTCAGTCCGCAGACTGACGCTCTATCCACTGAGCCAAACCAGCTAGGGCGAGCCATCTCTTAACACCAGTGGTTCTCAACCTTCCTAATGCCGTGACCCTTTAATACAGTTCCTCATGTTGTGGTGACCCCCAACCATAAAATTATTTTTGTTGATACCTCATAACTGTAATTTTGCTACTGTTATGAATCGTAATGTAAATATCTGATATGCAGGATGTATTTTCATTGTTACAAATTGAACATAATTAAAGCATAGTGATTAATCACAAAAACAATATGTAATTATATATGTGTTTTCCGATGGTCTTAGGCGACCCCTGTGAAAGGGTCGTTCGACCCCCAAAAGGGTCGCAACCCATAGGTTGGCGACCCACCGGTTGAGAACCGCTGTCTTAAACAAATAGGATTAGATATCTTTAATCTGCCAAACAGAACATCAGGTTCCTGCCAAATATATTTAAAAGACTGTGGGTCCCAACATCTAGATTGGGCTCGGGTTCAGCCACTAATTAGCTTGTGATCTTAGACAAATTTGCCGCCTCCTCCTGGGCCTAGTTTTCCCCCATCCCTACAACCAGGGATTGTTGCATCCCTGCAATTCCTGTTGGCAGCACAACAGATGCAGGGGTCAGAGGCTGGCTGCGCCTCACTTTCCCTATCTGTAAACTGCACAGTGAATACCGGCCCCACTGCTTTGAGGAACCACTCCTGCCTCTTCCACATGGTTCCTCTGTGGCTTCAGCAACCCCTCAGTGCCAACCCCCAGAGCCACCAGCAGGGCAAGCCAGTCACTGCTGTGAGAGAACCTGAGCCGACACAGGAGGAGACACAGCAACCCTGAGGGTCTGAGAGTCCCTGAACTCACCCTCATTCTTTCAAACACATGTGCTAATAAACCCCTTCCTAGCTTAAAAGCAACAACTATTATCACCAATCACCACCCCCACTCCCAAGTCAAAAGCCAAAACCAAAACCAAATCCCTTGCTCCTAACTTCACTCAGGGCTGGTGATCAGTGAGAACAAACATCTCTGACCCCTGTCTTCACCTTTCTCCCTTTAGCCTGTGCCCAGAAACTCATGCAATCACGTATTTGGAGTCTAAAGGGAGGACTCATGATGCCCATCAAGTTAGGAGGGGTCATTATGAGGCCACTGCCCAGGTTTTAATTCTTTGTACACACACACACACACACACACACACACACGCGCGCACTTTAAGTGCCAGGACCCCACCCTCCAACTCTGTGGATATGTTCAGCTCACTGACTTCATTCACCCTTCTTTTTCTGTCCACATTCAAGGCTCCCTGGTGTTGAGGGAGTGGAAGTGAGGTCTTGAATGTTGCTGGGTGCTGTTGGGTCTCTGAGCCCACTTCCTGGGTACCCACAGTTACACAGTCAGCCCAAAGAGAACCCCATAGAGAACAACAAATGGGTAAGACACCAAGTCGTACTTATGGGATTGTGGGACAAGGAACGTGGCCAGATGTGCCTGAGTCATGTGCCTTGGGTGTGCTTGGGAAGAGCATGCCAGCTTGGGGCCAGGCCTAGGGCTTGTGTAGGCCCCCAGGCAAGGAGTGAGAACCTAGAAAATTGTTGTTTTTAGCAACTGTCTGGGGAGTCAGGGGGATGATTTTATTGTTCACTATATAAGCCTTCTAAAGTGTTTGAATTATTTACCAAGACCACATGATTATAATAAAAAGAAATTGCCTTAAAATTTGAGTCAGTAAAAATAATTTAGCCAGGTTAGTGTGACTCAGTGGTTGAGCATCATACTATGAACCAGGAAGTCATATTTCAATTCCATTTAGGGCACATGCTTGAGTTGTGAGCTTGATCCCCAGTAGGGGGCATGCAGGAGGCAGCTGATCAATGATGCTCATCATTGATGTTTCTATCTTTTGCTCCCTCTCCCTTCCTCTCTAAAATCAATTTTAAAAATATATTTAAAAAATAAATAAAATATAATAATAATTTCTTTTTCCACTTAATTTTTCTAAGCTCAGACTCTCTGCTCTGGGGGAAGTCAGAGGAAAAAGTCATCCCTACACCGATGAGGAGCCTTGCCAACCCCTTCTGTCTTATTCATCAGGTGTGAGTTGGCCATGGCTTTGTCCGGGTAGGAATGAGATGGGGTCATTAGCTAAATGGAAGCCCAGGCTGGGATCTGGCCACACTGGGAGCAGGAACTAAGGTCACCCGTGGGCTGGGGTTGGGATGCTGAAGGGCCCAGCTTGTCATAACTCTGTTGAGCAGCCCATTGTCTGAAAAGGGGCGGAGGACTGAATGTCGCAGTGGGCGGTGTAGGAGGCCATGTGCTGTGGCGCCCTGAGGAAATGGCCTGAAGGCTGGTGAGACATTAAGTCATTTCATAAGTAAGGATGTGTATGTGGATACACATTCAGAAACTGATCAAGCCTGGGCAGAACGTCCAGTGTAGAGTTGGTGGGATTGTGTACCCCAAGCCCTTGGCAGGAGCCCTACTCCCTACCTGCTCCACCCACCGGAAACCACAGCTGTGCCTGTAACATCACCCTGAATAGTCACCCCATCGCCAATTAGCCTTCCACCCCCCACCAGAGCCCCCATGTGCGGCTGAGCTTATAAACTTCGGAACACAATAGTTATCCTTAAAGAAAGTATGTCAAGCCAAGGGAATCTTTGGGCCAATGTGCATATTCATTGGTTATATCTTAATCTCAGTGTTACTTGGAATTATTTCACCAAAACAAACCCAGTCTTGGCAGCAATGTTAGGTAGAATAGGGTTGTCTAATTGTCCAAGTTTGTTTGTTTGTTTTTATCAGGGTCTCAAAATGGTGTTCCCAGGACATTCTCTGTCCCCCACACATCCCCTTAGGATTTACTGCATCATCCAAGCTCTTCCTGACAATTTGTCACTTGCCACTTTTTTTCTATCCCAAGTACTCAGCATCGGATGGGTGTTGGAAAAATATGTCCCCCCTCCCCCCTGCCCCCCCCCGCCACCCCTCCCCCCTCAAAGTTCTGCTCACCCTTTCCCCAGTGGTTCTGACCTGGATACAGACAAGGACAGGGCCCCATGTAGGCCGCCACCCTAAATATATCAGCCTCCTACTTATATATACGTTGATCTCAAAAAAGTTCTAAGCATCATCCACAATGGACAAGTTTAAAAATGCTCACATAACCAAATGGTCTCATGTTTCATTTAATTGGCATTTGCTGTTGATGGCAGTACTGCTTTGCTCTTTCCAGACATTTTACACCTAGAATCTACAGTGAGCTCCGGCACATGCGAGGCTGTGGCTGATGGCAGCCGTGCACCATAGCGAGGCCTGCCGCCATTAGAACTGCAGAACGTGCCTGACCACGTCAACGTAGCGGCTATCCGCAGGTGGCTTCCTCTGACTCCCAGGCTGCAGGAACTTCTTAATTGTAGGGATGTTGCTGATTCTTGCTTTAAATGCCTGGAATGAGAAACAGCAAAATCAGGGTCACAACCAATAAGAAAAATCAATAGTGGTCACAACCTTTAAGAAAAATCAAAACTTTGTCACCAGTGGAGGTTACTTAGATCAGCGGCATATGGAGGGAGCCCAGTGTGTTGAATCTGAGTTAATCCCTCAATGCATGTTTGCTGATATTCCTGAGAAGGATAATACAATGGCTGGTGTGTATAGCCTGAGTTACATTATCTTTATTTTAAAAAATCACTGTCATAATTAGGCAGTGCATGTTTTAAAAACTCAAAAAATTATTTAACCTATCAACTCCTGCTCTAGGAATTTATAAGGGAATAAGTAAAGGTGCTAGCAAAGAAATAACTATAAGAATGTTAACACAGTCCAGCTGAGGTGGCTCAGTGATTGAGTGTCAACCTATGAACCAAGAAATCACCAGTTCCATTCCCAGTCAGGGCACATGCCCAGGTTGCGGGCTCGATCCCTAGAAGGGGGTGTGTAGGAGGTAGCTGATTGATGTTTCTCTCTCATCAATGTCTCATTGAGGGACTTTGTGGAGGCCCTGGAGTCAGGGGGACTATCAGGAAGGAGAGTTGTTTGGTAGGAGATGGGAGGGAAACAACAAAGACAGATTTGTCATCCCTGCTTCATCAGGAAAAACTCAAAGTGCTAAACAAATAAACAAAAAATGGAAAGCACTACAAAAATGAAAAACACACTAAATGTTTATGCCAGAAACCAAAATAATCTATTCTTTTTCCCTTTGTAAAATTTTATTTCCTAATTAGAGGCCTGGTGCATGAATTTGTGCACAGGTGGGGTCCAGCCAGCCCCTCCCCTGATTGGGGTAGCCGGGCTGATCAGGGGCCAGGCCAGCTGTGGGGAGGGGTTCTGGGCAGTTGGCCGGCCAGCCCTGCCCACAATCAGGGTGGGGGGTTGCTGATCAGGGGCGGGGATGGGGCTGACGGGGGGAGGGGCTATGGGCCAATCGGGGTTGGGGGGCCAATTAGGAGCAGGACTGGCTGCAGTGGGCATCATAGTGACCGGTTGTTCTAGTCATTCAGCATTCAGGTTGCTGGCTTTTTATATATGTAGAATGATCCTATAGTGTGAGCAGGAGAAAATTACAAAATGATAAAATAATGATTTTTTAAAATAGTCTTCTTGAGTTCCTTCTGAGATTGACACACTTTGTTTCATTCTTTGTTTTTATTCATTTTCCCCCTGGGTTTTCTGTAGATGTCAACACACTACCTTTAGCAGAGGGAAGTCCGAGAGAACAGAAGCATTGAGTTCTTCCACCATTAAAATAGCTTCCAATAGTTGTACATCCGCCCAGCTGAATTTGTTGCCAACAAGGAAATCCTCTCCATGGTCTTTCAAAATCTGCAGAAAGAAAAATAACGAAGAATATCAAATAAAAGTAGAGACTATTTTGCCTGGCTAAACACTTACAAAACATGTACAGCTCAAATTTGCTAAAGAATCTTGGTCTTGATAATCCTCAAGAATGCTGGCAAGGGCAGGATGAAACCGATACTCTTACACATCGCTGTAAATTAGCACCATCTTTTGGGAAATTTGTCAGTGATTATTAAGACATCGTGGGTGGTGAAGTGCCAGAATGGAGCTCCCTGTTATGAGACTAGGGCTGGTTAAGTAAAAGTGTCCCCCCCACCAGAAGAGGGCGACACAAAGGTCATGATTGTACCACAAATACAAATAAATCACAAATGGGATGCAAGAAGTCCAAATGTGGTGAATATAAAGAAAGTAGCATTTATCCTACTTTCCTACCAAAACCATATCCCAGAGTAACCAAATATATTATGAGGGGAAGAGTCATTTTATAGAAAAGATTCCAGTTAATAAATTAGGAGAAACTGGTAGGATTGGGATGTCAACATTGCATCCACTGATAAATCAGTGGGTCTAGGGCAGGCACTGATCATAAATTACATTGAGTCATAAGAACAGTGACAACCAGATAATATGTGCTTCCTAAGGAACTACACAACACCACCGATGAAGCAGTCTGGCCAAAACACATCAAACTTGAACCTGTCAAGCTTCTAATTCTAACTCCCAATTGACAGAAAATCTAGGGAATGAAAGAGTTATGTTGCAATAGTAAACTCCAGGCTGTAAGAAACCTGGCAAGACAAATCCAAGAGGAAAGAGGAGAGAAAACAAGAGGAAAGAACCTGAAATTAAAGGGAGCTATTTCAAAATATTATGTAATTGACTAATTGTTAGGTCGGAGAGAGCCCAGGTTCGGATACATGCAGACAAGTGATGAGACAATGGACTTCCCCTGGATTTCTCACAGATCAACGTGCCAGACACAGATACTGGCTTCTCCATGACCCCCTGCAGCTGAAACTTCCTCAACTGAATACCTCAGCTCATGTCCCCGCCCCTCACCCAACCGCAGTATAAAAAAATCGCCCCCCTCCCTGTTGGTGTGAATCCACGTGCCCTGTCCTGGGGGTACGTGGGTCTCCCGGGGATGCAGAAATAAACCTTTTCCTTTCCTTTCTTTTCTGATTCACTGGACTCTATTTCTTGCACCGCCTCCTGAGCCACCTAACCTAACACTAATTACAGTAAACAAAATTGAGTTTCATCCTGATTTGAACAAATGAATTATTTTAAACAGTTTGGGATGTGCTGGGATTAGGCCACACATATTTCAAAATTCATAATATGATAAAGCCCAGTTCACAACACCATAACTTAAATAATCATACTAGTTTTTCCCTTTTTCAATGAAAGGTATTTCAACATCACTGCACACTGTCCCCAAATAAACAGGAACTTGCTTGTCTAATACTCTGAGCTTCTGGCAAAACCTTTCATTATAGTTTGGTCAACAATAAATCATTCTTTTTCAAGGCAAAGGCTGAATTATTCTGAATTATACCACAGAATTATGTTGTCCTGCAAATCTTTATATACGGAACCCTATACTAACAAGTCTTTATCATGCGGCATGCTGCCCTCCTGGAACTTTAACAGATATACTGAGAAGACATCTGTAATTAGCATTTGCCCCAAAATGATGTCAGAAAAGTTGTAACTTTAAGAGGCTTTGTCTTTTGAGTAAGGCATGATTAGCCAACAGTATTAAAGCCAAAAGAAATATCTGACACAATGAATTGAGATGATGATGCCTTGGGCTGATCGTTTTTGTTTGTTTGTTTAAATCAGAACAGAAATACTGTATCCTTTCATTGTATTTGGTCTATTCTAAGTCTCTTTTGTTGCGGGTTCCATAATTAGACATGCCATTTGTTTTGGAATCCTTATTAAAGTTTTAGTCCAGACGCAGGAAGGCTCTAACATGGTTTCTGTCTTTTCGGATACTCACTCTTTTAGTCTTATCAGCAATCGGAAATGTGCAAGGCCTGGATCCCTGCAGCCTGGGAAGGGGAGGTGGGAACTTGCCTTGCCCCGCCCCCCTCCCGCCTTCCCTCCCAGCTTCGTCCTTCCCTTCTCCATTTCCGCTCCGGGACAAGAGGAGGATTGGAGGGCGGTCCCGAGAGGTCAGCTCCTCCCTTGTCTGCCCCTTCTCCCCCTTCCCCGCCCCACAGGATCTGAGTACGCAGCTGTTGCTGCAGCATCAGGGCTCCCGCCACACCGCTGGGCCCCACTAGGGTTGGATCCCTGCAGCCTACCTTTTCAAAGACCGGGAAGTAACGGGTTTTCGCTTTTGTCACAATTAAAGCGATGTTCTCCTCTTTTTCCTCTGGGGGTTTGAACGCAGCCATCATGATCATCGCCATGAGGTCCAGAGTGCCATCGGCATACATGTTGATCCTGACAAAACACAGTGTGATGCATTCCCAGAGGAAGCCTCCAGTACCGGGTTCCCAACCTGCAACTTCTGTGGTTTAAAAGGAATTGGGGCGAATGACTTGATTCTCCCTCCCTTCGTGTCCATGCTCAGGAATGATTTCTGAAGCCAGAACCAGCCTAGTGATCTCGGTATAGTAGGGTCTCTGGAAATGTTTAGTGAATAAAGGGACGCGAGAAAGAATTAATGAGTGCTTCTAAGTTGAAACCTTCCATAAACAAGCAATTAGGTTATTATGGATTTAAAGACAGAAATGAATGAAGTTTACTGAAAATACAAAACAATTTAGTACCAGGACCTTATCACTTGGAAGATATATCATTTATCAGGTCTTCTGTTGACCTGGCGTCTGAGAAAGAAGTTTACTTTCCTAGTCAGGTCGGACAAACAACTCATGTTATACTCTTAAAATTTTTCCTTTGAAAAAAGTGGTTTTTTTGGCAAACACTTTTTTAAAAAGGTTATTAAAAGTCTAATCATAGTAGATACATTACTATTATTTTCATGCTATGCTAGTTATCTCTGCAACCAGTTTGCAAACCCATTAAGGGTTGTGTGTCTTTGTACACCCACTATGTGCTAAGCATCCAACAAACTTAATGGTCTTCTTGGTTTTTGTCTTTCTTTTTAACATATATGTAATAATAATGTACTGTCATTGTCCTAGCTGAGTTACAAATGCTTTTCTTCCAGGTTAGATTGCCATGTAGCCTGCTTGCTTTAGTCTATTACAGTTTATGCCCAACCTGGAGCAAAGAATATTAACAATGCTAACTATAGTTTCGGACACACATCTTGGAAAAAAAGCCACTGGTATTTAAAAAACAACAATTAAAAACATGCATTGAGACAATGAGAAGCAGACAGTTTTTGCACATTAGTATTTGTTTATGTTGTTATAAAAGGATTCTATTCATACACTGTTGTTTTTTTTTGTTTTTTTTTTTTATATAATTTTTTTTTTTTTTTTTTACTATGAAATGTTCAGAATAGGCAAATCCATTGAGGAAGAAAATAGATGAAAGTTTCCAGGGACCAGTGGGGAGAGGTGTCTGGGGGGCGACTGCTTAATGGGTACAGGGTTTCTTTTTGGGGCGATGAAAATATTCTAGAACTAGGCAGTGGTGGTCGTTGCACGACACTGAGAATGTACTAAATGCCATTCAACTGCATACACTGTTTTTGAAATTGCTTCTCTGGGTATGTACCCTTGTGATTGCCAGGTTAGAAGGACTAAATCAATTTTAAAGATAGAGCTATGGGAAAGTTGGGGTAAGCTGCCTCTGTTTATGGACTGCTCGTTTCTATGTTAGGATCTCTCCTTTTTCTGAACAATTGAGCGTGGGCCTTACTTCTACCAAGTCTTCTGTATTTACTAACCATCCCATCATATCCATGCTTATGGTGATAAGATATAAGAGAACACTGAAAATGCCCTTTGATCCCAAATCCAGATAAACTTTTATAGTTATATTTGTTTTGTCTTAAATCTACTTATCTCCTGTGAAATTAAACCTGTCATCCAAATAGCCACAAATGTTCACCCTCCAGTATTTGTGATAAAATCTGCACTTTCTTCCATCAATAGATGGGGTCTGTTTCCTGGGTTGCCTTTGTAACTTGTTTTGACCAATAGAATGAGAAGGAATTAATAAGTAACTAGTTTTTAGCCTAGTACTTAAGAGGCCTTGTGTACTTTCACTATCTCAGAACCCTGCCTAGCCTCCATGAGACAAGTTCAAGATGAGAGGATGGGGCCCAGCTGGTGTGGCTCAGTGGTTGAGCACTGACCCAGGAACCAAGAGGACACCAGTTTGATTCCTGGTCAGGGCACATGTCAGGGTTGTGGGCTCAATCCCCAGTGTGGGGCATGCAGAAGGCAGCCAATCTCTGATGTTTCTCTATCATTAATGTTTCTATTTCTCTATTCCTATCCCTTCCTTTCTCTCTAAAAATCAATGAACACATCTTTAAAAAAAAAAAAAAATGAGAAGATGGAAGGTATATGGCCCATTTGCCTCCCAATCAATATTCAGTCAACACCCACAACCAGAGCCTCCTGGCTGACTACTGGTTGACATATGAGTGAGTTTAGTCAAGATAAGTCAAGCCTGGCCCAGATACGCCCACCACTCAGGTGACCCATAGACTGGTGAATAATAATAAACACTTGCTGATTTACATCAATGGGCTTCAAGATGTGTTGCACTGCATTATTTGCAGTAATAACTCATTGCTCAATATTTATTTATTAGTTCATTCATTTCCACCTTCATGTAGAATAGTTTGCCAGGTCATTTTATGAGAAGATATTTTGTTAGGAGTGGAGAGAGAGCATGAGAATGTTGAATGCAGATTGCTATGAGCAGTAAAAGGAGAAGCCTAGAGTATTTATTCAGAGTTAAGCATAAGTCGTGTTGGGTGTAACAAGAGTACATCTCCCCTTGTTGCCTTGCCTTCTCCCCTCGGTCCAGGCTGAAAGGCTACAGCTGACCCAGGTCTCAGTGGGTGCCTACAGAGGCCTGGATAAGAATCAAGTACAGACATAAATCCTATGGTACCTGACTGTCTCCTTCAGGTCCTTTCCATACAAGTTGTACTTGGCAGCCAGGTAGCTGAGGATGGCTCTGGTCTGCGTCAGCATCATCCCATCAATTTCAACCAGAGGCACTTGGCCAAAGAGCAGGCGCCCATCTGTGGTTTGAGCAAAGAAAGATTAAGATACTCCTCCTCCATGGCTGTTGTAAGCCTGCAAAAGTGTCCACTTTTAATTTTGTTGAATGATTTTTAGTTTTTATCCAAAGTGGTAAGTTAAAGACCCCAGTTGTTGAGGAAATGACTACCATTTGCTTAACGGAAAATTTGAGATTTGCTTGATGGTTCATGCATTTTTGTGTGTTGGTTAGTCGTGATTATTTAGGATTTTCTTTTTTTTTTTAAGATTTTTTTTTATTGGTTTCAGAAAGGAAGGGAGGAGAGAGAGATAGAAATATCAATGATGAGCCCTAACTGGTTTGGCTCAGTGGATAGAGCGTCGGCCTGTGGACTGAAGGGTCCCGGGTTCGATTCCAGTCAAGGGCATGTACCTTGGTTGTGGGCACATCTCCAGTGGGGGGTGTGCAGGAGGCAGCTGATCGATGTGTCTCTCTCATCCATGTTTCTAACTCTCTATTCCTCTCCCTTCCTCTCTGTAAAATATCAATAAAATATATTTTAAAAAAAGAAATATCAATGATGAGGATCATTCATCAGCTACCTCTTGCACACTGCACAAGGGGGATTGAGCCCACAACCCAGGCATGTGCTCTGACTGAGAATTGAACTGTGATCTCATAGGTTGATGCTCAACTACTGAACCATGCCAGCCAGGCTATTTAGGACCCTCTCCATTTACTATGACTGATTCTCAAAGTTGAGTGTACAAGAATCGCCTGGAGGAGGTGGGTTGTAAAAATATTCACCCACTTCCCAGATGTTCTCATTCAGGGGTGGAGTCTGGGAGTCTGAATTCTTTAAAAAGTACATCGGGTAGCACTCTAGGTCCGTACAACATCAGATGATGTGATACTAAGAACCCTGGCATACCCAGGTCCTAATGCCAGCTTCAGCCCTTTTCAGCCATGACTTACTTAGAGCTTCAGCTCCCTTTTCTCTAAAATAGTAATAATACCTATCTAGCAGGATTTTTGAAAAGATGAAATGAGATAACATTAGTAAAATACAAAATACTGTCAATAGTAGATGCTTAGTAAAATCAAATTTTCTTCTTTGTGAATGACTGCCTATATAATAATGTGTTTTAAAAAGATACTGCAGTCCTAGCCTGTTTGGCTCAGTGGATAAAGCGTCAGCCCTCGGACTGAAGGGTCCTAGGTTCAATTCTGGTCAAGGGCATGTACCTCGGTTGCAGGCTTAATCCCGGCCCTGGTTGGAGTGCATGTGGGAAGCAAACAATTGATGTGTCTCTCTCACATCAATGTTTCTCTCTCAGTCTCTCCCCTTCCTTTCCACCCTCTCTAAAAATCAGTGGAAAAATACCTTCGGGTGAGGATTAACCAAAAATAAATAAATAAATACATAAATACATAAAAAAATAAATACTACAAATAGTGCTCTTTTCATGGGGTCTGGAAGAATTGAATAGCCTTTATTTTTCATTTACACCTCTACATTGCTGAGATTAAGGAACTTGACTCAGAATAAAAGCCAGACTTCACTAGTGCATTGGCAAAGGCCACAGTTAATTTCCCCAATTTCACTACCTTTCCTACTGTACTTAGTGAGAGGCAGTAGAGGATGGTGGGGAGAACACCAGTGCAGAAACCAGGAACAGCTTTCAGGGAGCCAGTGTCCCTATCTAGATGACGACGTTAGGCAAGTCTCTAACTTCTCTGAGCTTATTCTCTGATCTGTAACACTATCTGTCCTGTCTTACTGAGTTTCTTTGCGTAGGAATAAGATCATACAAGTAACCATGCTTTGTAAATATGAATACTGCTATTGAAACATCAATTTCCTAAAAGTTCTACATTTGTTCAATATTGGAGGAGTATCTAAAACTGGGCTCGGATTCTCATAGCCACTTGGCCTGGAGGTCAAACCCTCCCTGGAATTAGCTACAACAATCAAGATTTATCTATAAGACTGCGAACAAAGACCACTAGGGGGTGCACCAAGGAAGCATAACAAAATGCGGAGACAAAGAAACAGGACAAAATTGTCAATGGAAGATATAGAGTTCAGAACCACACTTTTAAGGTCTCTCAAGAACTGTTTAGAAGCTGCCGATAGACTTAATGAGATCTACACGAAAACTAATAAGACCCTCGATCTTATATTGGGGAACCAACTAGAAATTAAGCACACACGGTCTGAAATAACGAATATTAAACAGACGCCCGACAGCAGACCAGAGGAGCGCAAGAATCAAGTCAATGATTTGAATTGCGAGGAAGCAAAAAACATCCAACGGGAAAAGCAAAATGAAAAAAGAATCCAAAAATGCGAGGATAGTGTAAGGAGCCTCTGGGACAGCTTCAAGCGTACCAACATCAGAATTATAGGGGTGCCGGAAGATGAGAGAGAGCAAGATATTGAAAACCTATTTGAAGAAATAATGACAGAAAACTTCCCCCACCTGGTGAAAGAAATGGACTTACAGGTCCAAGAAGCGCGGAGAACCCCAAACAAAAGGAATCCAAAGAGGACCACACCAAGACACATCATCATTAAAATGCCAAGAGCAAAAGATAAAGAGAGAATCTTAAAAACAGCAAGAGAAAGTAACTCAGTTACCTACAAGGGAATACCCATACGACTGTCAGCTGATTTCTCAACAGAAACTTTGCAGGCCAGAAGGGAGTGGCAAGAAATATTCAAAGTGATGAATACCAAGAAATTACAACCAAGATTACTTTATCCAGCAAAGCTATCATTCAGAATTGAAGGTCAGATAAAGAGCTTCACAGATAAGGAAAAGCTAAAGGAGTTCATCACCACCAAACCAGGATTATATGAAATGCTGAAAGGTATCCTTTAAGAAGAGGAAGAGGAAGAAAAAGGTAAAGATACAAATTATGAACAACAAATATGCATCTATCAACAAGTGAATCTAAGAATCAAGTGAATAAATAATCTGATGAACAGAATGAACTGTTGATTATAATAGAATCAGGGACATAGAAAGGGAATGGACTGACTATTCTTGGGGGGGAAAGGGGTGTGGGAGATGCGGGAAGAGACTGGACAAAAATTGTGCACCTATGGATGAGGACAGTGGGTGGGGAGTGAGGGCGGAGGGTGGGGCGGGAACTGGGAGGAGGGGAGTTATGGGGGGGGGGAAAGCAAAAGGAACAAATGTAATAATCTGAACAATAAAGATTTAATTAAAAAAAAAAAGAAAATGGCAAAAAAAAGAAAAATAAATAAATAAATAAATAAATAAAACTGGGCTCTACTGCTTATGATGCAAATATCCGTTAGAATCAGGAGCTGATGATCGTCTTCTGACGTATTCAAAAAATCTAAGAATCAGGAGCACAGAAAAGGATGTTTGAGATCATTTAGCTCAAAGCATTCATATTTTAGACAATGGCAGGGTGGAGGCCAAGGGAGGCACAAGGGATTTGCCCAAACTGACAGAGTCAGGGGCCAGCTAAGCCAGCAGAAGTGGGTTTCCTGACTCCCAGTCCAGGGGCCCACAGTCCTTTCTGCTGTCCCTCTCTGCCTTTTGTTCACAAACAGCAGGTATGGCCAGGAGGGTGTCTCGAACATAAAGCAGCATCACAGACTCAAAGAGAGCTGGAGGATTTTAGAGGCTCTTAGGGAGCACTCCTGCCAGAATGATCATGGGCGAGATTATGGAGATACTTTCATTTGTTTATTCAATATGCATGTATTTAATCCCTACTATGCACCAGTAACTGTCCTTGTTTGCAGGAAAGTGGGGCAGAAATAAAGAGGAAGAGGAGCTTCAGGGGGATTCCTGGACAAGAATTGGGAAGCAGGTGATCGGGCCTTCCCCACTCAATAAGATCTGGCCCACTGCAATCTATGACCATAGAGATTATTTTTATGTTATGGTAAAGCGGAGACTTGTGTCAACTATATGTTAATAGAAAAAAAAGTTTTTTAAAAGTCAGGATGTAGAGAAGTTAAAGGTGTTGCCCAAAGTCACACAGCTTATAAGTGGAAGGTCTGCTAACTATTGGGTGAATGTTTTCCTTAAAACATTTCCCATATGGCTCAATTGGTTGGGCATCTTCCTGCACACTGAAGGGTTGCTATTTAATTCCCAGTCAGGGCACATGCTGGAGTTGTGAGCTCAATCCCCTTTAGGGAGCATTCAGATCAATGCTTCCCTCTCACATCAATGTTTCTCTCTCTCCCCCTCTCCCTTCCTCTTTCTCAAATAAAAAAAAAATCAATAAAATAATAATAGTAATTTGTCAATGATTGTTTATCAGCAACAATGGGACAGTCAAGTTTCCTTAGATAAGAAAAATAATGTTATAGCTGTTAGAAATTTGAAAGTACTCTTTTTTTTCCTCTGAGAAGTTTTTCTGGGGAATCGTATGGATTAAAGATGTCTTCTTGGATCCACATTTAAACAAATTTGGATCTTTTCTATGGTCTTGATTCTAAAATTGTGACCTAATAGAATGATTTCTGTTAATCTGTTAAAACCACCAAGAACAAGTGGATATGAACAATGAGAACTAGAGAATATCTTAGGTCACATTTCCCTTCCTTTTTTCTCCTTCCCCTTCAGACCACTGGATCATTATTTAATAATTCTTAAAGGATTCTTCAGTGAGATGGGGAGTTTTGAACCAATTGGCACTGGTCACCCATGTTCATGCATCTTCAATTGAGGTGTGGGGTTGTAACCTACTTGATAAGCTTTTATGAAGGCTAAAGAGACTATGCAGATGACAAATTTAGCTTCGTGCCAGGGACACAGTGAATAGGCAATCCATGTTAGCAGTCATACTGTGCGCCTTTTTTGATGGTTGACATTCTAGAGTTCTGTGTTTTATAATGAAATGAGTATTTCCAGAAACACATTTCTATTTTTTTCCAATAAGATGAGATTGAACAAATCTAGGCTTACCCTTCTGCAACTTCTCATATTGCTCTCTTGTTTCAAGAAATTCTTCTTCAAACTGGATAAAGGACAGAGACATTGTTATAACTTTAATAAGGTGCTGATAGACAGAGATGTGAGGGAGAGAGAGAGAGAGAGAGAGAGAGAGAGAGAGAGAGAGAGAGAGAGAGAGAGAGAGAGAGAGATGCTCTTGGTATAAAATGCCCAATGGCTTCAAGAAAGGAAAAATTTAAAAGGAACACAAAGCCATCAACTACCACACAGCTGAACAATTCTGACAGTGTGTGTGTGTGTAGATTACCTTAGAGTCCCTTGGGATTGGAACCCCTTTTGGCTCCTGGCCTACTTAAAGTATACCCCACACCCCCATTCATATTTTTCCTTTTCTTTGCCTTAGCTCTTTCTTCTCTCCAAACGCTTGTCTTTTTCTCCAACTTCCCCAATGATCTCTCCTCTTCTGTTTTTTCTTTTCTTTCTCCTCTCCTTTCTGTGTTATTTTCCTTCTAATCAAATTTCTCTTTGATGCTCATATATTCAATGAAAAGGGTTGAAAGATCATTACTCAGGTGAGGTTAACATCACTTATCGGTGGAGTTTCTAAAGCTTTGGTGACGAAGAGTGACTTTTGTCCCTCAAACCTCGAGATGGGGGTAGGATGAGGTAAGCAATGTTAGGAGAGAATTCTCTAAAGGGAATAGAGAAAAACCAGGATCACCAGCCCTTGTTCCAGAGGAGATGACATTGAAGTAGAGAAAAGGAAGTCTATACCTGCATGAAACCAAACAATAACACTTGTGAAAATCTATGAAAAGTCAGCGGAGAGGGAACTCAGAGTTAAAAAAGATCCCAGTGGGGCAGGCTCTTCAGAGGATGATTCAAGGGGAGACCAGACTGCAGTGGGCCTAGGATTCCAGTCGGCAGCCCTGGGTAGCACGTGACTAAGATGCTACGGCAGAGCTAGAGGGACCCCAGGAAATCAGCTGGGCCAGATGAAAGAAATGATCCCTAGGTGGTTTCCTTACTCTCCTTTATCTTATGACCCACCAAGATCTTTCTAGCCCCTACAAAGCTCCCAGAACACCTTCCTTGGCTTCTGCCCTCCCACCCCTACTTAAACCAAGGACCATCATCCCCTCTGCATCTCTTACAAAGGAAGACAGCTGGAAAGAGAAAGAGCCAGTGTGGCTGGGAGGCACCATCCTGAATTTGGAAGAGGGAAGAAGCTCACTTCAGTCTCACCCCAACTGCCCTCCTTCCTTTTCCCAGTCAGGAACCAACCTCCACGCCAGCTGCAGCCAGCAGCCAGCGGATTGACTCCATCCTGCCCCGGCCAGGGAAGTACCAGAGCTTAGGCTTGGCTGCCATGACGTCCGGTGCAGGGTTTCCTAAAGGGCCAAATAAGATGTTTAACGAGCAAACGAACACACACCATATGGAGTGTATCTGTTTGTAACAATTCCAAGACAGGCAAATGAAGCTGTTGTCCAGGGATGCATACTGGTACATAGTAGGTAAAACTGTGAAGAAAAGCCAGAAAATAATGACCCCAGCAGCAGGATGGTGGTCACCTCTAGTGGGAGAATGCAGGTTATGATTGGAGGAGCTTGAGGCAATCCTGGGATGCTAATAATGTTCTATTTCTTAAAACAGAATTAGTAATTAGCCTTTATAATTTATCTTTAAACTGCATACAGTCCTAACCGGTTTGGCTCAGTGGATAGAGCGTCGGCCTGTAGACCGAAGGGCGCTAGGTTCAATTCCAGTCAAGGGCGCATGCCTGGGTTGCGGGCTCAATCCCCAGTGGGAGGCGTGCAGGAGGCAGCCAATCAGTGATTCTCTCTCATCATTGATGTTTCTATCTCTCTCTCACTCTCCCTTCCTCTCTAAAATCAATACAAATATTTTAAAAAATAAAAAAATAAACTGCACATAAATGTTTTTGCAATCTCCTATAGGGAGGTATGCGCTACCTTACAATTTAAGGAAAAAGAACAGATTATACATATCACGGTTTTCTGTAGATTTGAGAGACTGCCTCTGGTATTTTGAGAAAAGGAACCAGGAGTTAATATGACGGTTTCATTAATGATCTTACAAAATATAATCTTTCCGAACAGCGGCAAGGGGCTGGGCTTGTTTGGGTTAAAATGTTCGGTGGGACTTGGGGACTCTCATTTCTGCCAAAGACTTTCCTGAGTCTGGGACAAGCATAGACACAGACCTACACAGGGCCAGGATTCAAGTCCTTACCTGGCCAGCAAGGAGCTGGGTAGGCTCAGGACCAGTTCACTAAACCTTGGTCTGCCTTCGTGTCCTCGTCTGTAATTGAGAAAAATTATACTAAGAGAGTAGAATGATCATGCAAGCAGACCTGACAGTCCTTTCTGCTGTAGAACCACAGGAAGTATTAGGTTAGTGACCCCTGTGCATGTCACAGGATTATTGGGGTGACCAAATGAGATAAAGGTAAAGTGCTTTGGATAAACTCAAGCTCTTTACCAACTTAGAGGATTGTTGGGTCTCCTTTACCCCATTTGCCCCTCGAACCCCATATGCTTTAAGGAAATGGCAAGAATACTTCCCGCTGGCACAGTGCCCAAGGCTCTGTGGCTGGGAGGGTGCTCAGATACTACACTTGATCTTAGCCAAAAGGCCGAGAAGCGATAGGGAGGGTACTCAGGAAGCAGATGGCGAGCACATGGATGGAGAGGCTGACCTCAGCTACCCAGGCGGCACCTATTGTGGTCCTCACCATTGTACAGCCTTAGTCCACCTCCCCAAGCCTCAGTCTCCTAATCCTTTAAATGGGGTCGTGGTTGTGAGGATTGAGTTAAAGTGGTAGATGAAGTACATACAATATCTGACCCATAGCAAGTGAAGTCCTCGCTTCTTGAAGCAAATGGCCAGCGGGGTTAGCAATTCTTTGAGTTTTTTATGCTAAGATAGGTTTGCCTATTAGTTTTATATGGGATTCATAAGTGTTTGTTGCAAATGCAATTGATATTTGCAAAAGGGAGCTAAAACTTTTTGTGAATCTGACTCCATATTGTAATACAAGGTATTCAACAAGTAAAATCTGGGATGGCTCCTGCCTTCATTTTGTGAACAGAGCGTTTTCATGGTTCCCTCTTACGAGGAAGTGTATTTTGTATTTTATGTGCAGACTTTGTGCTCACAGCTTCCCCACTTCACTTTGGCTGGCCCCTTGCACATTCTCCGGGCACATGGGAGATGGAAGGATGTAACTTGAAGACCCAGAGCTGAATTACAAGGGACAGAATCACTCCCTTCCCTGCCATCACCTCCAAGGCTCAAGTGGTGCTGAGGGAGCCCTGAAAGCCCAGGATTAGAATGAAGGAGACCCCATCTCAGATAAACAGGACTAAACCCAGCAACCCTCCCTTCTAGTCCAGGAGAAGGAAACTCCTTTCTCTAGTTGTTAACAACCAGCTACTGCTTCTTGGAAAAGTCCCAGCAAATGTTGGTGTGCCCCATAAATAAATCACAGCTGAGTCTGGCCAAGCAGCCGCCATTCCTCATCTCTCAGCCTCGCCTGGCTCGGTGGCCTTCTAAATGGGATGACTTTTTAAGGGGCTCAGCAGGACTTCAGTCCCCATGCCCAACCCCTCCCAGGAAGGGCTGTTCCTTCTAGAAGGGCTGAGCACCGAGAAGGGGCCCAATACCTCTTATGAGCTCCCACCCCAAGAACCAGCTGAACTCTTCACTGCAAAATTCTCACGAGGGAAACATCTGGAAGGCAGGGGTGACGGTGTAGTTCTTCCATCTCTTATAGAACCAGCCCAGACAAGTGGCAGCTGTCACCTCAATGTGCCACTGTGAGATACAGACCAGTTCCTGAACGTGTTAAATTTCTGTGTTCCATCTTTCATTGTCTCAGCATCATTTAGTGAACTCCTACTATGGATATAGTACTAGGTTAGGCACTCCAGGCATACAAACATAAATAACATGTAGTTCCTGCCATCAAAAACCTTACCTTGCCCTGACCGGTTTGGCCCAGTGGATGGAGAGTTGGCCTATGGACTGAAGGGTCCCGGGTTCGATTCCGGTCAAGGGCATGTACCTTGGTTGCGGGCACATCCCCAGTGGGGAGTGTGCAGGAGGCAGCTGATCGATGTTTCTGACTCTCTATCCCTCTCCCTTCCTCTCTGTAAAAATTAATAAAAAACGTAAATAAAAAAAAACCCCAAAAAACCTTACCTATATCTAGTGATGGAAACATCCAGACTAATGAGAGGTAAGTCAGAAGGAAATAGGTGTTTAACGAAAGCACGAGGAAATCTGTTTCACTTACTCACAACTGTAAAACTACTTTTGCCCCTCCCTGTCAATATGTTGTTTCTCAGCCCTACTGCTCCCTGCCCCATGGCACTCTAGGTTAAGGACAAAACCAAGTCCTTTAGTCCTCTATCCTTGACCTCTAATGAATGTCAACAAAGATTAGGGTAAATTACAGCTTGGTAATACGGATGACTGGGTTTGTTTACCCTTCAAATAGAAAACCCAATTATTCTCATTGTTATAAAAGAAAAAAAGTACATCATCAAAGCTTAAAAGAACAGGTGCAATGGCAGCTTTCATTCCGGCCAGCCGTGGGACCGGCCAGCCGTGGGAAATGAAGAGGTAGGGAACAAAGGAGCAACACTTTCTGGATTTTACCCAAGATGCAAGCACTCTGAGCAAAAGCTGCTGGAAAGCCCAGAACCCAAGGCATTGAGCTGAGTATAAATCCATTCCCACCTCTTCAAAGCTCATGATTGTGCTACTGATGTTGACCAAAAGGTGTGCCCTGAACTCAGCAAACCTGGAAGGCTTCCCACAGAGGTCGGATGACATTGGGAACTGAGGCTCACCTGCGAGGCTCACAGACTTCACCTGTGTGCACCTTCACCTGCGATGAGAGTGGGGTGCGTTTCCCCACCCAGAGTCCCAGGGACCCACGCCTCAGGAGGGTCAGCAGAAAGCAGCCACGATGACATGACAACCTTTGGAGAGTCTGAGTGCGGTCCTTGGATAATAAATATGCCTCCAATTTTTTAGAAAATAGAACATGTATCTATTTTACTGTGAGTGTTGGGTACCCACAGTAAAAACATATTTCAGCTCTACCTCTTACTGGAGCAAGGTTTTTAACCTCTTTGAGCCTCAGTTTCCTCATTTGTACAGCAAAGCTAATATAGCTCCTAATTCATTTGATTAGTTATGAGGTGAACATCAGATAATGTGTACAAACTGCTGAACATAGTAAGGACTCAATAAATGGCACACACACACACACACACACACACACACACACACACCTGTATCTCCACACCGCAGCGGCATTCAGGTGTGCTTCCAAAAGGAGGGGCGGCATTCTCTGCTGGTGTGTTGGACCAGCAACACCAGCTTCGCCCAGAAGCGTGTTAGAAATGCAGAAGCACAGAACCTGGGCCCAATCTGTAAATCAGAGTCTGCATTTTTCAAAACATGCCCAGGCGATTCACTTGTATATTTAAATAAAGTTCGAGAAGCTGAGTCTAGAACAGGGGTGGGCAAACTTTTTGACTCGAGGGCCACAATGGGTTCTTAAACTGGACCGGAGGGCCGGAACAAAAGCATGGATGGAGTGTTTGTGTGAACTAATATAAATTCAAAGTAAACATCATTACATAAAAGGGTACGGTCTTTTTTTTTTTTTTTTTTTTAGTTTTACTCATTTCAAACGGGCCGGATCTGGCCCGCGGGCCGTAGTTTGCCCACGGCTGGTCTAGAATGAAAACCCAACTAACCTGCACCTGGGGCTCAGTGTGAGGCTCTGGGTCATTCTTCCCAGAAACTGCTAGGCAGGCACAATTGCAGAGCATGGCGTTTAAAAGGTAGGCAGAGCAAAGGGTGATGTGCTGGAATTGTGGGTGGCTCAGAATAGAGAGAGAGAAGGGCAGAGGGAACTGGGGAGAATTGTAAGTAAATTTCTCATGTGAGATCATTTGTATTGATCCCTCTCAACGAGAGGAATTCCACCCGGCCAGTGTGGCTCAGTGGTTGAGCATGGGACTATGAACCAGGAGGTCACGGTCCGATTCCCAGCCAGGGCACATGCCTGGATTGTGGGCTCAAACCCCAGTAGGGGTCACGCAGAAGGCAGCTGATCAATGATTCTCTCTCATCATTGATGTTTCTATCTCTCTCTCCCCTTCCTTTCCTCTCTGGAATCAATATACATATACTAGAGGCCTGGTGTACGGGATTTGTGCACTGGTGGGGGGCGTGGCCTGCTGGGATCAGCCCACTGTGAGAGCTCTGCTCATCCTGGTCAGTAGAGTGGTGCTCCCACTGTGGGAGTGCACTGACCACCAGGGGGAAGCTCCTGCACTGAGCGTCTATCCCTTGGTGGTCAGTGCACGAAATAGCAACTGGTCGACCTGTCATTCTGCTGTTCGGTCGCTGGGCTTTTATTATATAGCATATTTTTAAGAGAGGAATTCCTAGGATATGAGCGAGGCCTTCTTCAATTCCCAATGTTAACAAAGTACCAGACATGTAGGTTCCAGCCCTGGGCATGTCTGGAAGAAATGTCAGTCCTCAGCTATACAATGAAGAGTTGGTCAGAATTAGATAATTTCCTCCGTTTCTTCCAGTTTTAACAACCCTTCTGATATTGCTTCTCTTCCCTCATCTTCATTCTTTGCCCTATGCTCCTATCTGCTGAGTGCATGTGTCGGGAAAGCAGCCAATTTTGGGGGGTGAAATTCTAGTGAACTGACAATGTTTAAGAGTCACTCTGGATGATTTAGGCAAAACAACACACATTTTTCTCACTTATTTGAACAGGTAGGCAAAAAGCAGGCTTTTATTGACTTTTCTGGATCATAAAAAATTTAAGGGGTTCATTGAAAAGGTTTCCAGTTTTAGCAAATGTTTTGGGTCAGAATACAAGATGTCAATTCTAAATCTATTATCCATAGAAATAGCCTTGACATTTACTCTGGCTTCTCCAATGGATCAGAATGGCCTATCTGCATTATGACCAGCAGATAAAAATTTGTCACGGAGACAGAAAACTCTCCCAGGTAACCCTGTATTCCCCACAGAACTGTACTTTGCTAGTTTGGAAAGAAGTAGCTCGTTTTAGCTTTAAGTATATACTGCTTCAGAGCACAACCAAGACTTTCAGTATAGCTTTAAAGTTTGTCTGTTTTTACTCGATTATGAACTATTTCTCTTCTGTTTTGCTAATATATAACAATAGCAAAGCATGTCATTAGTTAGATATGACATATTCAGTATTTGGATTTTATCAAAGGGAAAGTCTCCTACATGAGACTTTGAAAAAGAGCTCAAGTATTTATACAGAATTTTTAATACACAAACCCAGCTGAACAATATTCCTAGGTGGAGAGGGGGTGGATTGCTGATGGAATAGGACGATCAGGAGGGAGCTCTGGGCCAAACTCACATGTTAATAAGCATCTTCTCCAGAGAGCTTTGTATTTCAGTTTCAGAACCTTAAGTTTCCTTTCCATGAGGGTATTTAATGGGTTGATTCACATTCGCAAAACTCACAAGAGGTTGGCTTATACCCCCAAGACTTACAAACTTACTTATAGGAAAGATACAGCCAAGAAAGAGATTTTCATTTACCTAGGTCACCAAGGCTGCTTAGAGAATAAGCCAGGTGAGCTGCCACATGGCCCGAAGCTGTTTAAAGTCTTAGAAAAAAAAAAAATGTTATCAGGGCTTGACTCAGAGACTCCTGCTTTTCAACTTGCAGTTGCCCAGGCATGCAGGACCCCAGAGGAAGACCCCAGTGGCAGATTATTCGGAAGAAATCTTCCAAGCATAGTGGAGTAGATACCTAGAGGCAGGAGACTTAGTTTACCCGTTAGCACCCTGGCACAGAGCAGGTGACATCTCTGTTTTTTTCAACTATGTAAAAAATATGAGATTTGCCTAAGAGGGAAAAATGTAACGGCTCAAATAGTAATACATGTTTATGTTCTGCTAAGTCTGTTATGTCCACCAATCAACTGAAGCACCACCGTCCTCTCGCATGTAATGTGTGACATGGATGTGGGGGAATGTTCATGTCTGGTGCCATGTGATCAGGCATAGGCAGTGAAAGTCTTCAAAAGGCCCAGCTGTAACTTGCCATACCGTGTTCATTTACGTATCTACTCTGCAGGGAAAAAAATATCTGTTCCTTTCATTTGATATAGGCAAGTTTAGAAATATAGGCATTAAATTAACCACAAAATTAAAACAATTGCTGACTATAAGCTGCATATTTGGCCACAAAATGTAACTATCCAACCAAGCCCAAGAAGAGTATAAAAATTTAACCACTAACCTTATCACTTCCTGGCTCTTGTCTCTGGTGTGGTGGGGGAAGAAGTGAAGGTTTATAACCCTTATCTGTCCAGTTGCAAGCTCCGCCCACTCAAGGGATTAGCCAGTGAGTATTCCAGTTTGCACTCGCCCCCCGGGCTTCACTTTACATACTTTGTCAGTGTATCTGATAGCACACCAAGTTACCCAAGGAAGAAGAAAGGAAGACTCCACTGGCTCACTCAACACTGAGACCCTGTTTTGGCCCTGACTCTAGAATGGTGGCCAAGACAGGCCCAATTCCTACACCTGTGGTGTTTCCATTCTAGTTGGGGAAGACGGACAGTATAAATATATAGACAAATAAATGCAGTGTGTTCAAATAATAACAGCAACAATATATCAGATGATTACAGCTTATGGGTAAGTGAAATCTATGACAGCAATGTTATAAGGGACAGGAGGGAGGAACTGGGAAAACTGTGTTATAAGGTACCTGCACTACCATTTGAAAGTGGCCTTAGTGTAGCTTAAATATATATGGCAAACTCTAGGGCAACAAATTAAACTTAAAAAAAAAAGAGAGAGATATAGCCCTAGCTGGTTTGGCTCAGTGGATAGAGTGTTGGCCCGGGTTTGATTCTGGTCAAGGGCACATGCCCAGGTTGCAGGCTCAATCCCCGGTAGGGTGTGTGCATTAATGTTTCTATCTCCCTCTCCCTCCCTCTTTGAAATCAAGAAAAATATATTTTTTTAAAAAAATGAGGTATAATTGACATGCAGAGAAAAAATAGAACCATATAAATGCTCAATTAAAAACAAAGAATGCAGAAAAAAAGGGGAAGACAAAAGAAAAACAACAACAAAGAACAAGGGAAACAAATAGAAAACAGTTACACACATGGTACAGATTAATTCAGCCACGGCAATAAGGATTTTAAATGTGGCCTTAAATACATCAATTAAAGCACAGAGACTACGGGTGGACTGAAACAAGACCCAATTATAATTTCTACAACAAACCCACTTTAAGTATAAAGACAGAGACTGATTAAACAGATAAAATGCCAGAGGATGTCAAGTGCTCTGAAGAAAACAAATTGAGGAGAAAGAGGCACCTGGGTGTTCAGTCCCTCCTGGTCTGAGGGACTCCCTTAGGGGGGGACATGTGTGCTACTAGGACAAGAACGAACCCGCCCTCACTCTCCTGGGCACATTCGATGAAGAGGGAACACCAGCAAATACAAGAGCCCACACTGGTTGTTTGTAGCAGACCCTGCCCAGAGGAACTCACTTTCCGCTCTGTGGGGTTCCCCAGGAGGCTGGCTCCTACCGACAGCCCCAGCCAGGCAGCAGGAGGAGATCAGGTGTTCCTCGCGGCACCCAGTCTGCCAAAGCCTCTCTGAGTGGCTAATGCTGGGTCCCAGGCTCCTTACCCGTTGCACCTCCTCCTCTGTCACAGACACCAGAGCCTCACACCATCAGCTTTCCCCTTTTGTCCCAGATGCCAGGCCTCTGTACCTGCTCTCTACGTGGCTGTGCCCTTCAACCTCACTGGTTCACCTGACCTGAGGGTGGGGGAGGGGGGAACTTATTGCCAAAATGGCAACCGAATTGCACAATTTAAGGTCATGTAACCATGAGCAGGAAAGACATGGGAATCTGTCCTCATAGGAAACAGCCGCGCCTCCTGTGTTTACTTTCTGTAATCCTCTAATTCAGTGCAGAAGCCAAACTTCCTCCTGGCTGTTTCCTCGAGAGCCGGCATTGAGGGCCCCCTGGTGGCTACGAGAATTAAAATCCAAAGAGCAATGTTTACAAAATGGCCTAAGGTCTATACAGCAAACCCTTGATTTATATTGTCAGGCAGTGGCACTGGAGAGTAAAATCACATCGAAATGGTATACAATAGTCCAAATTTGCTGCCATCCTACACAATTCCATAATACAGACCTCTGGGTGCTATGATGTCCAGGTCCGGTTCCAGGGTGTAAATTAGTCTTCAAATGAGTGTAAAAGCTTCTCTTCCCGGAAGAGGTTAGAAGGAGCAGGCCAAAAGCCCACCCTCACTCTGACACCAACTACAAGTTCAAGGGGGTGCCCCAAAAAACACCCTGAGGTTCATCAAGCCGCTCAAAGAACTCACAGAACTCACGGAAAGCTGTTATACTCACGGCTACGGTTTATTACAGAGAGAGGATACAGACGGAAACCAGCCAGGGGAAGAGACACACGGGACGGGGTCCAGGGGGGTCCAAACTTGAGCTTCCAGACGTCCTCTCTGTGGAGCCGTGGACGCATGAACTCCTCCTGGCAACCATGTGGGACATGGAGTATTGTCAACCAGGAAGCTCACCCAAGTTTTGAGTCCCGAATTTTTATTGGGGCTCCATCACATGGGCATAATTGACTGCACATGTGCTTGATCCGACTCTAGCTCCTCCATAGTTGAGCTGACACCACTAGACCCCAAACCCCCACCCTCCATGGCATTATTGCTGTGGCTCAAATCACAGTTAGTTACTGTCTGGCTGGCGTAAGGCAGCCAGGCAAACAAAGACACTATCAGGCATGACATTCCAAGGGCTTAGAGGTCACCTCCCAGAGGCAGAGGTCAGACCTGTGTTTGGTCAGGCCTTTGGGAAGGGTGAGTCTTTTCCCTACATACTCCCTCGCTTTCTTCTTTTCCTTGGCTCTTGCTCTCGGGATCCCAGCCGGAGCCTGGGTGTCTCTCTCAGGAGCAGTAGACTGGCCACCACTGCTCCTGGGGCCTGGTCCAATGCTACATGTGTCATCAAGCCCTTGCTCATCCAGAAATTCTAAATATTAGTGTGGCAACAGAGTGCTCACACTGTGAAAGCGCCAACACAAACAACTACCTGGTGTCTACACTTGATTTTCCTCCAATAAAACACCAAGGCCCTTGCTATGAGTGTGATAGGCATTAATGATTACCTCATGGCTATATATATATTTTTTAATCCAAGCAAAAACCCCTCCTGCAGTAAGGGATGAATGTGTCCCCGCTATAAACCCTCATAAAAAATGTGCTTTTCCTTAGTTTTGAAATTTCTGAGTATTAGATAGTCCAGAACCAGAATTTCTGCCTTTCCCCAAATTACTTCTGCTGTTTACACATTGATCTCCCCCACTGTGTGGTACATCTTCCTAGAGCAGGGACTCTGTTCTAGGGTTCTGCCTCCTGGAACCCTGCTTGGCACATAATAGGTGCTCAACTAATATAAAAACAACACATGCGTAAAGCAGCATGAATAAACTATCCTGTTAGTCTGAAATGCAAAAAAGTTCAAGCCTACAAATGAACATTTGAGTAATAAGACAAATGTGACATCCATTTATATTTTCTAACACAGATATAAAATATAACTGGAAAGATACATAAATGATACCTATGTTTGCCTGTGGGGAGAACCAGGTAGCTGGGGGCAAGGCTGAAAAGAATACTTCCAACTGTATGGCCTTTTATACCTTTTTGAAGCATGTAATTGTAGATTCCAAATAATTTAATTTAAAAATTCTAGCAACAGGACAATGATTTGTAAATTCTTTATTTTGGCTAATATCAACTGCACTCATCACTACTATGGATTTATAATAGCTCAGAGAGAGATACTCACTAGATATTCTGTTGTTATTAAACACTAAAAATTGAGAAGAGACCAGACGGGGTTTAGAATGGGGTAAGGAGAAGTGAAAAGAAGCTCCGGGAAGAACTTGAGCTCCTGCCCTACTCTGTTATCAGGAAATGAGTTCAGATCAAATCTAACATAAGTGTCAGCCTCTCCACAAAGGTTTTCAGAAAAAGAACCCCTAACAATTATCCAATGGACACAAACATGTCCGTGTTTCTACAAGAGATCTCCTTGACATGGAAGACCCAACTTAGGAACAATTATACAAAGCACCATGACAGAGCAGGGATCAGGCAGCCTGGCATCAACTAAGATACTAGTGTGGACACAGCCATCTGTAGGGGCGAGTTCTCACTCACAAACATCGGTGTTGATTTACGGCATAAAGACGTTGTAGACGGTTCTCACGTAGATCTCATCAGGAGGTGGCTTCTTCTTGCTGCCAGGTTCAAGGAATTTCCTAATTGTGGGGACATTACTTACTTTCACAGAGTACTCCTGAAAACGGAAAACACAGAAGTTCAAGGTTGACCACAAAGGTATGAGTCACTATGAAAATATGGTTGTTCAAAATGGCCATATATCAAAGTTTGTTCAGAAAGGATTTACTACAGGGATCCAACCAGAACTGTAACCCAGCATCTGTTTAGGGTCTGATCTCCTGGTATGATTATTTATACTCTCTGCCAACAGTGGCTGGTATCTGGACCAGGTTTTATGCAAATCTCACGGTTCACACCAAAATGTGAATTTTTTTCAGAGGTAGCAATATTAAAAAGCTACGTAGAAGAGGATTATGATACTTGCTTAAACAGAAAAAGAAAAACGGAAAAGAAAAAAGACTTGGGAAGTACCTTAAAAATATTGATCTGGCCCTAACTGGTTTGGCTTAGTGGATAGAGCATTGGCCTGCGGACTGAAAGGTCCCAGGTTCGATTCCGGTCAAGGGCATGTACTTTGGTTGCGGGCACATCCCCAGTAGGAGGTGTGCAGGAGCCAGCTGATAAATGTTTCTCTCTCAATGATATTTCTAACTCTTTATTCCTCTCCCTTCCTCTCTGTAAAAAAAAAATATATATATATATATATATATATATTGATCTGCCCAGAGAAAATGCATGAGTCATTTAAATAAAAGTGTTTTAAAAAGTCATCAGATGGTACAATTTAGATTTTAAGATTCAGCTTTCTTGGACTTTTTCACTTCTAATAGCTAATGAATCCTCTCTCAGGCTACGTGCGAGAGATGGCCAGTTGTATTTTTTGTAGCCTAGGGCTCAGATACCAGATATTTATGTAAACTGGAATGGAAGAAATAAAACATTTTTTTCATTCATAGAGTTAAATCTTACCAATTATCAGTAACTGAGAAAAAAGTCTATTTGAGCCTGGCCTGTGTGGCTCAGTGGTTGAGCTTTGACCTGTGAACTAGGAGGTCACTATTCGATTCCTGCTCAGGGTACATGCCAGGGTTGTGGGCTGGATACCCAGTAGGGGAGAGCAGGAGGCAGCCTATTGATGATTCTCTCTCATCACTGATGTTTCTATCTCTCTCCCTCTCCCTTCCTCTCTCTGAAATTAATAAAAACAGTTTTGTTTAAAAAGTCTATTTGATCCAGTAAAAATTTTTAACTATATGTAGAAGTGTATATCCATTATATATAATTATTCTAATAAAATCTTTCAAAGTAAAGAGGTCATTTACTTAAAAAGCTAGTATTTATTAAATGTTGATTGTAAACAAAGCACGGCCTTCATTAAGTATGCACACACACATAAGCATACATGTTACTAATATTAAAAAAGCTATTCCAATCATGTCAACGCTATGTAATATGACAATCTTCTTTTTATTACTTATTTGAAATGTTTGTACTACCTAATTTTGAATATTATACCAATATTGAAAAGCTTGTTCCCTAGGATTTATCATTTAAAGATTTATGTGGGGTTTATACTTATTATGTATAATAAAATTGTAGTGACTCTTGACTTTTTTAAACTCTTTAATTAATGTAGGAATGACCCTTCAATTAAACTCAAATCTGGTGTTAGATTCTGAAGTCCTTTAATATGGATGCTTGATCTGATCAGGATTAAAACTGTATTTACACACAAGTGCCTGGGGCTTAAACACATGTCACTAGCATTATGGATGGAAAACACCAGTAGGTCCCTAGGCTACTTCAAGGACCTATTGGTATTCAAGTCAAATTAAACAATGTTCATCTCTGTGCCTTCAAGAAGGAATGCACATATGGTTAAACTATAGAATGGCTATTTGCCTTGCTAAATATTTTTATTCTTATTTTCTGGATGTATGCATTAAACTGGTGGTTGTTGTCCTGAGTAGTATATCAGAATGATACCTACTGGATTTGGAATTATTATTTTTTTAAATATGTTTTTATTGATTTCAGAGAGGAAGGGAGAGGGAGAGAGAGATAGAAACATCAATGATGAGAGAGAATCATTGATCAGCTACCTCCTGCATGCCCCCTACTGTGCATCCTAGGCAAGTGCCCTGACTGGGAGTTGAACCATGACCTCCTGGTTCATAGGTCGATGATCAACCACTGAGCCACACCTGCTGGGTGGAAAAATGATTTTTTAAAAGTATGTGTGTTACTCTTTGGAGATGAAGTGTGTGTCTTTCCTGGCCTTTGACAACTTGGTCAAAGATGTGTCAATGTGGTCTATATCAGGGTTGACAATTTTTCCATAAAGGACCAATTAATAAATATTTTAGGCTTTACAGGCGATACATTATCTCTCACAGAACTACTCTGCCATGGTCGCACGGAAGTAGCGTAGGCAATGCATAAATGAGTGGGTGTGGCTTTGTGCCAATAAAACTTATCTATGGACACTGAAATTTGAATTTCATGTAATTTCACGTGTCATGAAATATTATTACTCTTTTGGCACTTTTTCCAACAATGTAAAAATGCAAAAGTCATTGTTAGCTCAAAAGCTGTACGAAATCAGGTGGCAGGCCTGATTTGGCCTGGGGTGGGGGGCTGTAGTTTGCCAACCCCCAGGGTAGAGGAAAACCCATCGGACTTGCAGTTATAGGATAAGGTTCCAGGCAAAACTCAGGGACCAACTAGCTGGGCCATCTCAGCTGCTGACTTCTTTACTCTGGGTTTCTATTTCTTCACATGTATAGTGAAGGCTTTGGAAAAAGTTCATTTTTTAAAGCCCCTTTCTGCTTCAAAATTCTATCTTCAATCCTGCCAGAATAACAGGGAGCAATAAGCTGAACCACACACAGGTCTTTGCTTGGAAAGTCTGGGAAGGGGAATGGTGGGAACTCTGAGATGATGTTCAGGGTGCCTCTTATTCACTCTCAGAACCCAGGCTTGGGCATTTCCAGTTTGACACATGACTTCCGAGACAGGGGGCCATGCCCTGGTGAGGAGACTGTTTTTGATGCTGATGCTCATGCCCTCCCTGTCAGTACGCTGAGCAGGAACAGCCGAGGAGCACCCTGTCCGTGCGATGACTTCTATGGCAAGTCCCTATTGGCTAACTCTAGGAATCGTCCCAAGAGTGTAGTTATGGAACAAAACTAAGATAAATGATCTTTCATCTCTATAGATCTGGGGAGTGGAAAAACAATTTCAAGCCTGTACCTTCATTTCATTTTACCAACTAGAAGGCTCTAAAAAAGTTATACACACACACACACACACACAGCCAACCAATCAACAGACACCGAAGGCAGGCCCAAACGTTCTGAGCCAATCTTCTAAGATGTGCTTTTGTTTACCTGGAGGTGAGGAAATGAAGCCAGGATATTGGGGATTTTCTCCTCTAGAGCCAAAATGGTCTGGAGTAGAACCACGTCTGCAAGGCTCAGCTGATTGCCCACGAGGAACCTTTGTCCATGCTCCCTCAGAACCTGCAGGAGTAAGTGTTCTGCATTGGTCACAGTACTCTACACAGAGAAGCCGACGAAGCTTTCGAACCAGTGCCATATCTGAGAAGGGGTGACACTCCGGCCTTATCCTTTCGTCTCTTTATTAATAACATCAACTAACAGGAAGCTCCCTATATCAGAATGTGCGTGGACAGAAGGTATAGAAATGACAGCACCGTGAAATATCTACTTTTTATCAGAATGAAACACTGTAAAGGGGAAGGGCATATTAATTCTGGATTTATGCTTTCAAAGAATACATCGATTCCATAAATATATCTACAGAAATGATACAGCCCTCATGAACTCAGGAGGCTGGGGAAGGTGGGGAGCGCTGTAAGAAATAAGCTATAGATCCTCGCCAAGGAGTCTGATCTTGTTTGCCAGTCGTTTGTACAAACATCAGCACTCGTAGTGATCAACTGGATGTCACTATAAAAAAGCAGGCTTCCTTGTGAAGCTTCTAAGCCAGAAAAAATGAAAAGCGTGAGAGTTGATCTTGCTCCCATCGGAGAATACCATATAGGTGCAGAGTCATAGGAACCGCGGTAGAAGAGGGAAGATCCCGTTGGCAGAGAGCTCTCGGATGCTCGCGAGCGTGAGGATGTGTGTGTGGTGTGTATGAGTGACAGGGACCCTGCACATGATTCCAAATCAAAGAGCCAGTGCAGCCAGAGTGGGGGAGCACAACGAATGCGGCATTTGCAGTCCGAGGCCTGAGTTTCATTCCCAGCTCTCCTCCTCAGGCACCTCACTCCATCTCAGTGATTCTGCTTCATTAGGTATAAAAGAGGGGTAACCATTTTTAGCTCATGTGTTGGGAGGAGCCCTGACACTATCTGGGCCACAGGGACATAAGAACCAGCAACAGCCTTTCCCCAAGGCACCTGCTCCTCCCATGTCACTCCACATTTCTGCATTAGCATATTTTACATTCACGAAGTGCCCGTGGGCAAGAGAGCATGGGAGCAAGTGGCAGAAACACCCAGGAAATACCTCCCCTTCTCAGATCTAATTCCATGAAGATGGCCAGAGGACGTTTGCCAAGTCCATATTTTTACATTGTCTTCTTCTGTGTGTTTTTTTACTTGAAACATTCAAACACAATTCCTCTCAGCTGAGAAAAAGGAGTTTGAAGTTCAGAAAAGCAGTAAGACCAGGTAAATTACAAGACAGAAAAAAGAGCAAATGGAAATAAAGCGCAGTGGTTCTTCTCTTCACATCAAACTGTTAAGTAGGATGTCTGATACAACGCCGTTCGGCAAACGTCCATGGCATGAAAGAGGGAAGACATTAGGGAGTTTCTGCTGGTCTGTGTCTTACACGGGGGGCGGGGGGGGCACCGGGTGAACGTAAGGAACGATGACACACCATGTGGTGAGCCCAGATTCCCCCAGACTTCTGAATAATGTGGTCCCAGCGGGACTGAGAGCTCCACGCCACCCTGGCTTTGTGCTCAGGGCTACTGTCAGCTCTCAGGGGTCCAGCTGGCTTAGTCCGACGGGGCTCAGCCTCACACTGTCCTGAGCTGGAAGGGGCATTGGTGGCAGCTCCCTGGTGGTCTGGTTATGCTCTTTTCATAGGCTTCTCCGCCACCTACCTTTTCAAACACAGGGAAGTACCGAAGAATAGCCTTCTGGGCCATGCTAACCACTTCCTTCTGTTGATCATCTGGTTTCAGGAAAGGGTGCATGATAATCAGCTCCAGCAGATCCAGCGTCCCCTCCACATACATGTCAATCCTTAAGACGAAAAAGCAGGTTTCTTAGTTTCCCCTTCTTAGAACTCACCGGCTTCCACAATTAAGAATTCGGAGTGCTTTTTCCCCATAAGGCTCGGCATCTGAAGTACTAAGAACATGTATCTACACCTGTCTCTTATGAGAAACGATGCAAACAATTCTAGTTATAATTCAGAAAAGTCTTTCAGGAAGATCTGTACAAATCAGACGGCACAATAGCCATGACAGCCCTCTCTCCCCAGTCCCTACTCCTTCACTCTCACTCCACACACATGTGCAGTGTGGGTGGAACGCCACATTTATAAAAAAAAGAGTGGATATCATTTCTGGAATGCTTGGTATGCATCAGGCATGGTGCTAAACACTCTGCAGCTGTGAGTTCACTGAATCCCATGACATTATGAGGAATGTGCTGTCATTACCCCACTGCACAGGACACTCATCAGGATTCCAGCTTAACACACTGCCTGGGGCCATGCATCCGGGAGGTACAAGGACCAGGCTCTGAATTCAAATGATAATTCAAGGCACAGCGTCCCAGGCCTCAGATGTCACAGCAGCTTCCTATTCCTAACACTCAATGGTAATAGGTTTGCAAGAAAAATAAAAAGTATTATCCAAGTGTTTAAAGATGTTGAAACCTGCAACCATCACACTCCTGATACCGGCTCCACTATCTGAATTCAGTTCCTTTCTATCATTTTACTCGGATGCCCTGAACTGATTTCCCAACTGGTCTTCATGACCATTCCAGGTGTCCATTCCCTGTTCACACTAGTGACCCCAGACATAGTGTAAACAGGGTGCTGCAAGGACTGCAGATCAGCTAAGATCAGTAAGCTGACACGTGACAACACTCAAGAGGGGCCACATTACAGGGTTCTCTCCTTGAGGTCCCTGCCAAAGAGATTGTGCTTGTCCGCGATGTAGTGGAGAATGCTCCGGGTCTGCACCAACTTCATGCCGTCAATTTCAACCATTGGCACTTGCTGGAACAGCAGGTGGTTACCTGAGAAGGGAGCCCAGAGTTAGAGGTGTTCTCTTCCCTGTCCCCTGACCCCTAAGAAAGTGCTTTGGGGAATGAAAAAGGACAGTGGGGCCACACAGCCTTAGGAAATGGTATAAAAGCCCTGATGACAGACAGGTAACCTCAACTTCATTAGGGGGAGCAGATTTAGCCATAAGAGAAGCCTGGCCCAGCCGGCGTGGCTCAGTGGTTGAGCGTCGACCCATGAACCAGGAAGTCACGGTTCGATTCCCAGTCAGGGCATATGCCCGGGTGCGGCCTTGACCCCCAGTGTGGGCTGTGCAGGAGGCAGCCAATCGATGATTCTCTCTCATTATTGAATTTTCAATCTCTCCTTCCCTCTCCCTTCCTCTCTGAAATCAATAAAAATATACATTTTTTTACAGAAGCCGGAAAACTCGCTTTGTTCGAAACTTGCCCCTTTCATTTTCAGCCCTGGAAAAACACCTTCCCACAGTGACAAGGGGGTAGAAATGGAGTAAAGACATTTCTTCAGAGCTATGCGGGCCAATAACAGTAGCTAGTAGCTTCACGTGTCTAGTAAAGCCTACATTTAAATTAATGAAAATTTGAAAATTTGACTCCTTAGTTACACGAGACACATTTCAAGTGCTCAGTAGGCACAGAGGCCAGTGGCTCCTGCACTGGCCAGCGCAGAAGAGAACATTCCCCTCCCTGCAGGATGCTCTGACTGCACGGCCTGCGGCAGCCTGACCACGCCGCCTGAATCCCCAACCGCCACTCAGGGCCACCCGTGGGCTTGTCTCTTTCACAGCCACAGACCACGGACTACCAAGTTAGCTGTCACCCGTCAGAACGTAACCCAGTACTTTCTTCAACAAACCTGCATCAAACACTGTAAACCCCAGGGAGAGATGCAAGTACAGGGGCCCCACGGCTGGGGGCCTGTAGGGGTGGAGAGGCCATGAGCACTCAGCACGTGCCTCGGGGTGTCAGGCAGTGTCACCCGTCAGGTGGCATTGCAGCCTGTACAGCTGGTCCCACACAAGGGGGTCCTGAGGTTGGGAGGGAGGCTGGGTATTTCTTAAGGGGCCTGGGTGTGGAGAGGGTAGGGCTGACCAGGCATTAACGCGGGCCTTTTATTGATTCCATTTGTTTGGTATTCACTTTGGAAATGCAGCCCAGCATACTTTACCTGCATACTTTACGCAGGCCCCATGCCTCAGAGAATTTAGGGGAGGAGAAGGAGGCGGGGCAAGGAAGATGAGGAGGGAAGGGATGGTGAAGACAGAGGAAGGGGTAAAGGAGTTTGGAGGAGGGTGGGGGAAGGAGAGAGGGATGGAGAAGGGCTTATGTGGGTGGAACGAAGAACTGCTCTCTCCCTTCAGCTCTTACAGAAGCGACTTCCTCGACGTTTCAGCCGTTATTCCCTCTTGCTGGTCCGGTTAGGACACTGTCCTGAATGTTCAGTGTCGCAGGGTCTTCGCCCTTCCACATGAATGTCAGCTCTTTTTAAAAAAACAACCAGCATTACCGAGTCATCTCCTCTCCACACTCACCGTCCTGCAGTTTCTGCAGCTGTTCTTTCGTTTCCAAAAATTCTTCCTCGAACTAAATTGTAAAAAAGAAAAGGTACATTTCACTACAGGTTCAGGACTGCAAACTCCAAGTTAAACTGCTGCCAAGTCCCAGCGAAAGAGCACACGCTGTACCCACACCTTGGTTTCTAAAGATCACTGCTCTTCCTTAGCAAGAGACCAGGGCTCCTGGGAGAAATGGTGGATTCTGTCACGTCAGGGAACAGGGGTGCTCACAGACTAAGAGCTGTCGCAAAGGCAAAGGCACTCAGGACCCTACCTGCGGGTCATTCCCTGGCCAAATCTGGGACAACTCAAGCATCAAAAACAGTGATGTCACTTATGGATTATAATACACACCAACCAAAAAAACCCACACCCTGTCCAGAATGATGATACTAAAAAGGGGGTGGGGGAAGAAGAAAGTTCATATATATATATATATACACACACACACATACATATCAGAATTAGTGCTAGTTAATGTATAATTATGGCTAATTAATAAAATTAGAAAAAAGCTAATTTGCGACCGACAATGAAATTACTGGGCCATGGGCACAGACTATTCACACAGTCTCAAAGTATTCCCCACGCGTTACTTCATTATGACAAAGGAAGAGCGTTTCTTTGCAATGGAGAGATCCGGAGGTCTCACCATCTCGCCAACCAAGTGGTCAGACTTAGCTGCCCACTGGGGGACACTCTGAGCTGTCCTGTCCTTGCTGCTATGAGACGGTTACAATAGCGCTGTGACAACACTGCCCAAATCACTGAACCCGGAGGTGAAAACCAAGCACATCCAGAATGTGGGAATTCTGCAACATCAATGGCCTGGATTCTTTCAAAGAGTCAAGAACATGGGGGTGGGAACAGGGAGAGCAGGTACTGTTCTAGATGAAAAGAGACTTAACAACCCAAAGCCTGATTCTTGATTCGATCCTGGATGGGGTGGGACAAGGGACAGCTATAACTGCTACACAAATATATAAGAGATACATAGACATTTGGGGGACAGCAGGGATTGTATATTAGATATTGTAAAGTGAGCGTTACTTTTCTTAGTTGTGACAATGATATTGTGGTTATTAGAACAGTTTATTCTCAGGAAGAAGATATGTGCTGATGTCTGCACCTTACTTTCAGAGGACTGAAGGAAGCAGAAGCAGGGAGGGAGGAAGGGAGAAAGCAGATGTGGTAAACTGCTAACAAGTTCAGTTGAAAGGTGTGAATTGTACTATTACAGTTTTTCTGTAGGCTTGAATGCTTTTGAATTAAAAAGCTTGGGGCGGGTGGGGGGGGGGGAGAAATAGAGTGAAAACAAGTTCTTCTTCTCTTGACATTCTAAAATGTTCTAACACAACTTCATGTCAGGAAGAGGCCTCCTCCCATCCTCCCACTGTGTCCCGGGGCTGCTCCCAATCAGCCAAGGGCCGGCGGAGCTGACCCGCCCAGAATCAGCAGTGCCCCCTCCTCTGTCTCAACCACCTGACCTTGGGGGAGAACTGGGACATGGGGTGTAGAGGAGCTTCTGCTATTCGCCAGGGTCCCCGTGGTGTGAGGAGAGGGGCCTCAGTGCCCCTGCAGACAGACACTCTATCTGGTGCTCAGGCCAGCAATGTTTGGGCATTTGTCCAAACGCCCGGCTGGTCAGATATGGTGCTGGGGGTGCTCCCTCCACACGACTGCTCTCAGAACTTATGACCATGACCATTTCGAACACATGGGAAATAAGGGAGGGGGCGTCCGACCCCAGGCCCATCTTCAGTAGCTTAGAGACCCCAGAATCGTACATTTTAGTTTTATTCCACGCCCGCCCCCCCCCACCCCCCACCCCCTGCCACAGTATTTCATTGCTTATTTATCAAGAGAAACTCTTCCTTAGCTCAAATATTCATTTTCATAGTTCAGGAACACAGGTCAGCGACAAACTTCCATGGAATTCAACCCAAAGAAATTCCTTACATTACAAGATCACTTTGCTCTGACAGAAGCCAGCCTTCCTCGTCTCCTCTAAATCTTTCATGAATCACAGTTTCTGTAGAAATCTGCAGATGCCTTCTTTCTTGGTTCAACCACCCAAACTAATAGGAAGCTGCAAGCCCTAGGGATACAATGATGGCTCCAACAATATGAAATCGCAGATGCTTGGCTAGAAGGCCATGCATCTGAGGTTTTGGCCAAGCACTGGAAGACACGGTCGTTATATTCTCTCCCACACCAACGTCCTTCCTGAGAGAGAACTGGCTCCAGAATCTTGCATTTTAAAGACAAGGCCTTCCCAGTGGTTCTGGTCCTGGTTTGGCAAACCACGGCTTTCGAGCCACATGCGGCTCTTGGGACCCTTGAGTGTGGCTCTTCCACAAAATACCACGTGGTGATTGAAATGTACCTCAATCAGATTGAGGACGTTTTTAGCAAAGGCCAGCTTAGGAGTACCCTAATTAAGTTAATAACAATGTACATACCTATATAGTTTAAGTTTAAAAAATTTGGCTCTCAAAAGAAATTTCAATCGTTGTACTGTTGATATTTGGCTCTGTTGACTAATGAGTTTGCCAACCACTGGGCTAGAGGAACTGGCTCACGTCAAGCTCTGTAAAACTACCGGCCAGTGAGAAGGAAATGGCACTGGAGGGGAGATGAGAGGGTGGGACAGAGAGGGAAGGAAAAAATCAGGTCGAGCTTGGAAGGACCTGGGCAACTCTAGTCCAATTACTGCCGGGGGCTGGGTTTCCACCTACAGTCAGTTGTCTCTGCTCCCTAACTTCAGAGAACTGCCCTTCCCACACCACAGCACTCACTGTTCAACACTCACTCAGTTCTTCAAGTGAATTACCACAAGTCCTGCACTAGGAGCTCGTAGCCCTTAAGTCTTCTCTTTTATGTGTGTTGATTCCCCTCTGAACAAGGGGATCTGGCTGGAATCTGGGCTGGGGGCTGGGGTCTTCAGGCAAGTGGAGCCCTGGCAGTGGAGAACCAACATCCAGCACAGAGCAATGCCCAAGGACTTGGACCAGTGACTGAGATGGAGGATGCTGACTCCTGAGTGAGGACCTGCTGCCTTTCAGCAGGTTGCTACCTGTTTACTCAGATGTGTGTGCCGTACCCAGCGGACTCAGCCGGATACTGTGACACTGGGACTCACAAACTCATCCACTGGCTGCCAGCCCATCCCTCCCGATTGTTTTGATCTATATGAGCACAAACTTAGCTAAAAATGTCCTTTGGCAAAGACATGGAGGGAGCTCTTCCAAATATCACCCTTTGGGAATTGCTCCTTGTAAGCCATGTGGTCAGCCCCAGTGAGGGAGGCCAATCAAGCTCCTTCCACCCTGGTCAGAGGGGCGAGCTTAAGAGCCACTCTGGGCTAATTATTCCGTCCCATCTACCTGCCCACTGCCATTGGTCTAGGATAGGTAGGTCACGTGACCTGTGTTTTTGTTTTGTTGAATTCATTGCGGGTTGGGTCTCCATCAATGAAACCAAGAATCCTGACTCATAGGAGAACAGGAGGGGCAAGGTACAATGAAGATTAGGAAGAGAGAGGATGTGATGAAGCATTATACTACATACACAAATACTAGTAAGACATCCATTTCAAAACTTATTACATAAACCAGAATTGTAAATTCAGAAGCATATAGGGTTAGACAGATGACATAAACAGACCAGCTTCAGGTGATGGGACCAAGAATTTGTTCACTCTCCCTCTTAACACAATTAGAAAATCCTGCCCTGACTGGTTTGGCTCAGTGGATAGAGCGTCGGCCTGCAGACTGAAAGGTCCCAGGTTCGATTCCGGTCAAGGGCATGTACCTTGGTTGCCAGCACATCCCCAGTGGGGGTTGTGCAGGGGGCAGCTGATCGATGTTTCTCTCTCATCGATGTTTCTAACTCTCTATCCCTCTCCTGTCCTCTCTGTAAAAAATCAATAAAATATAAAAAAAAAAAAAGAAAAAAAAAAAGAAAAAAAAGAAAATCCATCCTGAGACAACAGGGACTGAGGGGGACTGTGTTTCAAGGGCCCAGCTGCAGTGGCAGTCCTTGCTCAGGCTCAGCAATGCTGCCTGTGCAAATGAGGGCCCAGTGTCATTAAATCTTCCAGTTTCTCAAAAGAAGTCAGAAACCAGCATCTACTTATATAAAAACCATGGGTGGTATTCATCACGACCTGAATCGCCTCGACCAAGCAGAAGTCAGTCCTGCAGGGGTTGTCTTGGCAATGGCTGTGCCCTCCCCTGAGCTGTTTCCTGGAGCTGTTTCCAGTGAGGGCGGGGTTTGAGACAGGAACCTGACCTCAGAGCGTGGACCCACTGAATCCTGGGTCGTTTTGCCAAGGGCTGCGCCCTCCCCAGCTGTTTCCCGTGTGGCCTGAGGGAAGAACCCACCCTCAGAGCACCAGGAGCGCCCAGCAGCAGTCAGTCCTGGGTTGCTGAGGTGGAGGCCATGGCGTGGTAGAACTCTGGGTCTGGCCCAACAGGGGGCAGGGCCAACCTTCAAACCAGACCCTGACAGTAGAAAGGAGGGAGCCCCATTCCTCACAGAATCTGCTGTTGGATAGCTTGCTGTCAGTGGCCTGCCAGCCAGGAACCCCGTTCTCCTGCACCCCAGACCTTGACAGGAGGGAGGAGGGAGCCCCTTTCCTCACGGAATCAGCTCCTTTTGTTACTGTTTATTTTTTAATAAATTTATATATTATTTTCATATACATTTTACTAATTTCCTTTCATCTCTCATACTTCTATTATAGAGAAAGCACAAATAGCAATATTAAAATATCTCTGCTAATTCCCTTTTTAAAAAAAATATATTTTATTGATTTTTTACAGAGAGGAAGGGAGAGGGATAGTTAGAAACATCGATGAGAGAGAAACATCGATCAGCTGCCTCCTGCACACTCCCCACTGGGGATGTGCTCGCAACCACGGTACATGCCCTTGACCAGAATCAAACCTGGGACCCTTGAGTCTGCAGGCTGATGCTCTATCCACCGAGCCAAACCGGTTAGGGCAATTAATTCCCTTTTAATGTGTAAGAATTTCATGCACCGGGCTACTAGTTGTTTATAAAACTGATATCAACTAATTTAGAAAACTGTAAGACACATTGTGAGAGTTATAATGGTGCACAAAGCAGCCAAAACCCCAAACTCAAGGACCTTTATTTGTCATCTTTGGAGGTTTCCAGGGTAACAGTTCATTATTCTGAAAATTGATGGATACCGAATCAAGCATTTATCTTGCCTTTCCTATATGAGCTGCACTTGGAAGTAACTAAATCATTAACGAGTGAGAAAATTCTCTTTATAAGACAACCATGTTAATAAATTCAGGTGAAATGAAATAGAAAAATCGTCATTTTGTAATCCCCAGCAATGGTGAAGATCAACAGCTGCTAAAACCACTATCTGAATGGGTAAGGGGGACCTTGATAACGTGTGGATTAGGCTGACCCCACCGGAACACACTGATCAAGCTCTGCATGGTTGAAAGGAGACAGTCAGACATCATGCTCCCTGATGGCGTACAACAGAAATATGTCCACAGTGTCCTTCTGTTGGAGTCTGGCAGGGGGAAAAAACACACATAAATATGCAAAGAAAAAAAGGAGCCTGGATTTGATCACAGCTCTGGATCCAACTAGCCATTTGCAGGAAATACAAAAAATAAGAGGAACATGTTAAAATGAGGGTAAGTCAGCTAAGTGCAGAATGGGGGTGATTTTACAGGGCAGTTCTTCCACAAATAAATGGCATGAAACAAATGAAGATACTTAACAACCAGATCTTGGCTGTTAATACCATCCTATATAATAAAAGCCTAATATGCAAAGTGTCCCCTTGACCAGGAGTTCAACCAGGAGGTCGACCAGGGGGCAGGGCCGGCTGGCCAACTGCCCTAGGCCCCTCCCCCTGGCCGGCCCCACCCTAGCCAGCAGTGGCAGGCAGTAGGGGGGCAGGGTGAGGGGAGGAAGGGAGGGAGACTCTGTCCGGCAGCCGACAGCCGCTAGGGACCCTACCGGTGCATGAATTTCATGCACTGGGCCTCTAGTTTTCAAATAAAAGGGACCAGAGCTCCTTGGAGAAAAACCTGGTTCTAGGGCCAGGGCTAGGAAAATATAAGAGCCTGGAGCATCCTGTTGTCAGAAAGTAAGAAACTGATGAAGGGGGAGGAAAAAAGAAAAGGGAGTGGGGCTATGTGGAAAGGACACAAGTCCCAATGGCCAAAGCTGGGACAATTTGTGCAACAAAGTAAAATATTACCGGATTATAACCCAAAGTGAAAAAATAAATATGCTTAAGTTCATGCCGATATTAATAAATGACTGAATAAATAATTAAGTGGAGGGAAAAGACAAACTCCCTTACATAAGAATTCTAAATGTAGATACTCCAGGAAGAGGAGCTTAATTCCCACCCTTTTGAGTGTGGGCTAAAAATGACACGCTTCTCAAGAAAAGAGGGGAAACGGCCACTTTACAAGGGAGCTGGCAGAACCTCCTTCAGCAAGTGGCCAAGGCTAACAGCACCAGTGAGAAATCATGCTAATATCATGTAATCCCTAACGTGATGCAATGGAAAGGGCACTTCGTCTCTGTGCTGTTCTTCCCCTGAACCCGTCTAATCATGAGAAAAATATCAGACATCCGGTTTGGGTATCAAACTGGAGGATTCTCCAAAAAAACCTGACCAATTCTTTTCAAAGCTGTCAAGGTCATGAAATAAAGGAAAGACGGAGAAACTATCACAGGTGGAGGGAGACTAAGAAAACATATGACTCAATACAATGCTGGATCCTGGAACAGTAAAAAGGACATTAGTGAAAACAGTAACTAAATTCGAGTAGTCTGTAGTTTAGTCATGCATCAATGTTGGTTTCTTAGTCGTGTCGTGGTTATGTAAGATGTTATCAGTAAGGGAACCTGAGTGATGGTTATAGGGGAATGCTCAGCACTGTCTTTATACCTGCTATAAATCTAAAATTTCTCCCAAATAGTTTATTTTTTTAAATGCAGAGGAAACTGCTAAAGATTTTTAAAATACTGAAGGAAATAGAACCAAATGCAATGTGTGGGCCTGATTAAGATCCAGACTGGAATAAACTAACTATAAAAAAAAAGACCAGTTTGAGACAATGAGGCTGAGTACTAGATAATAATAAAGAATTGTTAGCTTTGTAAGGTGTAATAATGGTATTGTGGTCATGTTTTAAAATCCTCCTCTTTTAGAGGTAAAAACTGATGATGTGACATGATGCTTAGATTTTGCTTTAAAATACTCCCAAAAAACAAGGGAGGGGTGAAGGTAGATAAAACAAGATTAGCATAAAGTTGATGATTTTTTTAAAAATTTTATTGGATTTATTGGGGTGACATTGGTTGATAAAATTATATAGGTTTCAGGTGTACAACTGTATAATACATCATCTGCATATTATATTGTGTGCTCACCACCCCAAGTCAAGTCTCCTTCCATCACCATTTATTTACTTTAGTGTACCACCCCCCTAACCCCCTTTTCCCTTTGGTAATCACCAAGTTAACCGATTCTTGAGGCTGGGTGAACGGTACATAGAATTCATGGCAATGTCCTCTCTGCCTTTGTTCCTACCTGAAAATTCCTGTAAGAAGCTAAAAGAACAGAACAAAAACACTGCAGACAAGAAATTTCCTGGGACCTCGTATAATTAACAGAAATCTGGGAGTCGTTGGCAAATGTCAGGTTCATTCCTTTTCTCCTTACTAATAAATATTTATTGGCGGTAGATCAGAAGCCAGTGATTAAGTAAAAGCAGAATAGAAACCCATCCACTACATACCATTTATACAGGGGGAAAAAGATGGAAAGGAAGGAATCCTCTGAGGGAAAGGACTACCTCAGGGCTCCCCCGTGTATGTTCTCCTCTAAAGTCTCAAAGGTGGAAGACAAATCTGTGAAGAAACAGCATGGAAGGTACCTCGACTCCAGCGGCAGCCAGAACCCATCGCACGGTTTCCATCCGGCCTCTCCCGTTGGGGTAGTGGAGCTTGGGCTTCTTCTCGGCCATGGCGGTCTTTCAGGCTTTCTGAAAAACACACGCAGCATCTCATTCGTGTCCTCAACCCGGTGCTGGGGGCTAAATGAGTATTCACGACCGGGGCACAGGAAACTGGCTTATTTTTACTGCGTTTCCCTTTCCCCTCACTCATTAGAACCTTCCACCATTTTAAAACCTTAAAACAAAACAAAATACCTCGGCTCTCATATTGTTTCTAGGATGTCTTGTTTGGATCTTGGGACGCTGGGGCCATTGGTGGCCAAGACATCTGTGCTAACACCGTATCTCACAGATTCATATCATCTTATACTTTGAGCTTGAAAATCTTAAGATTTCCCAAATTCGGCCCGCAGAGGCCAGACGCGGAGGGTCGCCGAGAATTCTACACCCACTGGCACGTCTGCAAAGAAGTCGTACTTTCACACGCACCATCATATTTGATTATCACAGACACTGGAAGGTGGACAGGCCGAGCATTGCAACATGTGCGTCCACCGTCACGCCTGCGGTAGCTGCCCCGGGTCCAGCACCTCCCCCGCCCCCGCTGGGAGGTGAGCCCTGGCCCCAGCGAGTGCGCCCAGGCCACCCAGGCTGGACTCGGGTACCCCGCGTGCCCGCTCGGCCCAAGCTGGGCCACAGCGGCCACCCCGCCCCGCCCGGGGAGGATCCGAGCCCAGATTCTTTCGTCAATGGATTCAGACTCCCCAGAGCTAGTTAATAAAAATAGGCACACTGAGCCAAGGGCGACCCCAACTGCAGTCAGGGGGCCCACATCTACCAAGACGAAGGCGGGGCGGGAAGGACAAGAGGGGGGAGGGAGACAAGAGAAGGGTTGGGGGGTTGAGGGATGGATGGTGGAATAATCGAGTTCGGAGCCGAGAGAACAGAGAGAAGGATAAACAAAAAGAAGGGAAAAGACGGGTGGGGGCGACAGGAGGGTCACAGACCTGGAGCCCGCTACCAGCACCCGGAGTAGCACAAAGCGCACTGCGCGCAGCCAGCAGCGGGGCGGGACCAGCTGGCTGGGAGGAGGCGCTACCCGTGGGCGAGGCTCCGGAAGATTTCACCAATCGAGAAGGCAATGTTTAGCATGCTCCCACCCATCTGCAAGGCATTCTGGATAATACAAAACAGCTCAAATTAGAGCCAGTTTTAACATTAGCTTTAGCATTTTGAGAGATTAAATGTGCTTTACAGTGTTATTTAGATTTGAACTTTAATGAATAATTCTTACTACAGCTCTGGTAGGGCAAAAATCTCGTCCTATGTGTAAAGCCAAAAATCTGGCCAGGTTTATATAGCCCGTGTGCAGCCATTGCTTTCGGATGTGAGGGCGATCTGGCTGCGACATCTGTCACCCCATTGATCGCCAGGGTTGATTCGGCTGATCTGGCTGGCTAGGCGGGTGTCCCCCTCCTCCCTCACCGATCCATGTGCGTCCCTCCCGAAGCTGCGCGCTCGGTCGAAGAGGACGACCTTCCCCCCCGAGGAGAGGACCGGTCTTCGGTCAAGGGTATACGAGTAGCTGCGCTCCCCTGCTAGAACCTCCAAACAAGCTCTCAAGGTCCATTTGTAGGAGAACGTAGGGTAGTCAAGCTTCCAAGACTCCAGACACATCCAAATGAGGCGCTGCACGTGGCAGTCTGCCTTCCTTTTCTAATTGCAACAAAATTTTAATTTTCGTTCCACTACTTCTTTTTTTCGTTTTTGTTTGACTAGATGTTTTTATTATTTTCACTCAGAAATGTGTAGAATTCGATATTAAGGAGGTGTGAGATATGAAGGATGAGTTGGGGAAGGGAGAAAGAAAACAATTTAAAATGACACCCCCCAACATACAAAAACACATTTCCTTTTCCACTTCCCTTGCCTATTTTCCATCACATTTATTGTCATCTAATATATATTTTTTATTTTGTTGCCTCTAGATTTGATAGAATTCCATGAGGTTAGGAATTTTCACATTTTTAACAACATACTTTTGTACTAGTATATCCTGCTCCTAGAATAATGCTGAACACAGAGTAGGAATATTTACTGAATGAAGGATGCCTTGGTTCCTAGCTCCATAAGCCTGGTGAGGGAAACAATGAGCAGATTTGACTTTCATTCCTATGAGCCATCCAATTGGTAGTGTCCACTAGACAATTGTATAGGCCAGTGATCACTGAGAAGGGAGGACTGGCAGGCAGCAAAAGGGTGAGCTTATCTAGAGAAAGCACGCTAAACAAGAAATAAAGCAAATCAAGAATAGCTGGCAGCCTAAGAGTCAGAAAAGTCACTTTCAGATATAAGTATGTTCAATTTCATCTTTCTAATTCCGACCTAACACAGATTACTCACTCAAACATAGGTAGGAAGCCCCATTTTCCAGCCCTGCTGAAAGTGATCATTCACTTTTTTTAAAAAATATACATTTTTATTGTTGATAATATTTCAGATATCTTCCATCCCCCACCTTTACCCCCTCCAAGTGATCATTCTTGACTCATTTTTTCTGACACACCTTTCTACAAGGATTCACTTTAATTGAACTAGATAGCACAAGCATTATTTTAACTTTTTTTTTATCTCATTTATCTTCATTCCCTTATATCTAATTGGTTGAACCATATCACATTGCTGATACTTTACCTTTTTTTTTCTAACCTACAAAAATGACAAGTTCATATTCCAACCTAATAAAATAGGGGTCACATCATACTAGCAATCTTGTTTACCTGAAAGAGAAACTAAGGACTCTATTAATTGCACAGCCTTGTGGAGAAATAAAAAGTCCTGTTGGGGCGGCAGGGGGCGGGAGGGCAGGGGAAAAAAAGTCCTATTAAAGTAATTCCGCCATTCTACGATAGGTACCCTTAGGGCATTTTCTTCTTTGGAAGCTCCTGAAATCATTTTCTTGGAGACTCTTTGAGTCACCCTGTCTTATTCTTGGTGTCCACCTACCAACCAGATACATTTTCAGAGGCTCTGGGAAATCGTCTTTAAACCTTCAACCACCTACTTAGTAGCATGTAAAATTGCCTTAATAAAAATCAGGAGCTTTAAATCATAGTTTAGGAGAAGCTTGATATGTAAACTCTCCATGAAAAGGGAAACAATTGGCTTAAATTCAGCCATATTTATAGATGGCTAGAGTCAGACCAAATCCTACAGCAGGTTTTTGCAGAGGAAGCATGGCTGAGAGCTAGAATCTGCAGGGCTTCTGAAGGGGCACCCTTGCCAAGAGGTCAGACAAATGCTGACGATTACACAGTCAGTCAGTGGTGTTCTGATCATGAGGGGGCATGTTTAGGGATTCACCAATACAAGTCTGATTGGTAAATCACATTCCTACAAAATTCCGTTGTGGATTCGAAGAATGTTTGGGAAATGAATTTCCTGTGGATTTTCTTTTGAAGGTTTATATTGTACACATGAGTGTACTGTGAAAGCTAAAAACATACAAGGTAGGTATTAACCACGATGAAGTCAGAAACAAGAAGTTTTGGCCTGTGCTTGTTTTTAATATCTCTAGTCATCTAACTTACTAAAAGCTAAATTAAAAACAAACATAAAACCTTCCACATTGCAGGATAGCTCTTCATACTGCTGCTCTAAGTATATACTCCCAATGTACAAGTATTAAGAAAAAGTTATAAAATATACTAATGTTATCTTTCGATGAAAGAACATGAAAACAAAAACAGAACACTCAAATAAATTTTTCTTAAACCATAACTTTATTTGGAGCAGAATTTTATAAATGTAAAATTA